>NW_020190190.1:0-33911 GCF_002263795.3 Bos taurus
GGTGACAGGTATGTGCAATGAGTAGCCCGTGATCACATTGCGTGATGATTCAGTCATCTGATCAGTGGCGCATGATGACAGTCATCGTGACCCAGAACCATTTGTTAGGGTCCTGCGTGATCATCACGATGTATTCAAGCCACCTGAGTCAGTGCATTGATAGTCCACGTGTGATACTGCGGATGATCAGTACATCGAGGCGATCAGTGAGATGATCAAGTCACGTGAATCATGAAATGTCAGCACTGTGCAATCAGGCAATGACCAGGCACGTGATTCAGTGTATTGTTTCCAGCCAAGTGAATTCAGTGCATGATAGCCAAGTGAATGCCCATGTGCATGATCAGTCACGGATCGATGCTGGATCAGTTATCGTGATCAGTTGTTATGATGAGCCACGCTGGAATCAAAGGTCGCAAGTAAATGATCATCCACAGCTGTATCAGTGCTCATGATCAATTATCGGGTGATCAGTGCGATATGATCACACTTACAGTACCTTGGAGCTACGGTGATCAGTTGCTCTTCTGATCAGCACGTGAATCAGTGCATGATATCCACTGTGATCAGATGCAATGATCAGCCACTGTGTCAGTGCGCTATGAGAGCCCACTTGTGATCAAGTGGCATGGTTCACGTCACTGTTTGGATACATGTCCGTGGATCAGGCACGTGATCAGTGCATGATGAGCCACCTAGTGATCAGTGCAGGAGGAATCAACTAAGCGAGGCCTCGTCGAGCGTGTGATCAGTGCTCATGATCATTGCAACGTGACAGTACATGTTTGCTACGCGGTGATTGTTGACATGATCAGCCACTGAGCAGTGGAGCATGATAGCCCGTCGTTATCACTGCGAATGATTCAGTCATCTGATCAGTACATGATCAGTCACGGTGAACACAGTGCGGATGAAATTCATTTACAGTGATCGTTTCAGATTGGATCAGGTTTTTTTTTCCCCCCCACCGGGACCAGTTAATATCGGTAGCTACCGTGATCATTACATGCACGAGCCACCGTTGAGCAGAGATGGCAAGCTGTATCAGTTACGCCGTGAGCAGAGATATGATCAGCCACCGATCATGGCATGTCAGACACGTGACAGTGGTATGATCAGCCACGGTGATCAGTGCGCATGGATAATTCCATAGTATCACGTGCATGATCATTCACGGTGATCAGTGTATGATCAGCCACAAGGATGCCGTGAACAGTGCATGCTCAGTCACGTGAGTCTGGGACCTGCTGAGCTGCGTTCCGAGGTCGCGTCGGCCGTGGATTGATTTACCTGGTGCTGCGTCATCTGGCTTGGACAATTGCCAAGCTGAGCTGATGAGTTCCTGCCTGCTATCTAGTGCTTGACAATTCGCCAGCTGTGCCTTGCGTAATTCCTTGCGATATCCTGCCTGCTCAGCTGCTTGATTATTGCCAGCTGAGCAGCATGATTCCTCACAGCTGAGTTCCATGATTATTGCCTGCTGACTGTTTGATTCGTGCCTACTCAGCTCTTTGTTTATTGCCTCCAGAGGCACATGATCAGTGTATGATAGCAAACATGATCAGCGCATGATCAGTCACATGATCAGCGCCATTAAGTCACGTGATCACTACATGATAGTCATGTGATCAGTCCATGCTCAGTCACGGTATCAGTGCATGATCAGCCACGTGATCAGTGCATGATCAGCCAGGTGATCAGTTCATGATAGCTATGTGATCAGTTCATGATTTGTCACGTGATCTGTGCATGACCAGGCAGGTGATCAGTGTATGATCAGCCACGTGATCAGTGCATGATCCGTCACCTGATGGGTGTATGATCAGTCACCTGACCGGTACATGGTAGCTACATGATCATTGCATGATCAGCCACGTGAGTAGTGCATGATAGCCACCTGATCAGTGCATGATCAGTCACGTGTTCAGTGCATGATCAGTCATGTAATCTGTGCATGACCAGGCACGTGATCAGTGTATGACCAGCCAAGTGATCAGTGCATGAATATCTCACGTGATCACTGCATGATCAGTCACGTGATCAGTGCCATTGATCAGTCACGTGATCAGTGGATGATCAGCCACATGATCAGTGCATGATTCAATTAACGTGATCAGTGCATGCATCAGTCACGTGACCAGTATATGGTAGCTAGTAATCATTGCCATGATCAGCCAACATGAGCCGTGCATGATAGCCACGAGAATCAGTGCAAAATCAGTTCACGTGATCAGTGCATGATCACTCACGTTAACAGTGCGATGATAAGTCACCTATCAGTCATGGATCAATTACGTGATCACGTGCATGATCACTTCACGTGACCAGTACATGTAGCTACTAGTATCACTGCTATGAACAGCCGCACGTGAGCAGTGCATGATAGCCACCCGGTGATCAGTGCGATGATCTTCACATGATCAGTCTATGATCATCCGGTACATGTGTGCATCATGGCTGATCAGTCATGTAAGACAGTGGCAATCGATTTCAGATTCTGTGATCAGGTGTAATGATCAACCACGTGATCAGTGCACGATAGCCAGGTAATGAGTGCATGATAGCCAGATGATCAGTGCATGATCAGTCACGTGATCATTGTATGATCAGCCAAGTAATCAGTGCATGATAGCCAACTGATCAGTGGATGATCAGTCACGTGATCAGTGCATAGTCAGTCACGTGATCATTGCATGATCAGCCACGTGAATAGTGCATGATCAATTACGTGATCAGTGCATGATCAGTCACGTGATCAGTACATGATCAGTCACGTGAACAGTGCATGATCAGTCATGTGATCAGTGTATGACCAGCCAAGTGATCAGTGCATGATAGCCACGTGATCAGTGCATGATCAGTCACGTGATCAGTGCATGATCAGTCACGTGATCAGTGTATGATCAGCCACGTGACATTGCGGCATGACTCAGCCAAAATTGATCAGTTGGCATGATCAAGTTAGCGTGATCAGTTGCTGATGATAGCCACGGACAGTGGCAATTGATGCAAGTCACATGATCAGTGCATGGTCAGTGCACGTGATTCAGTGCATGATCATCCACAGTGATCAGTGGCATGGTGAGTCATGTAGACAATGCATGATAGGCGTCCGTGATCCAAGTGCAGCGATTCAGTCCGATGGATGAGTGGTATTGATTCAGCCACGTGATCAGTGGCAGCAGAGAGCTACGTGATCAACTGCATGGATCAGGCCACGGATCATCAAAGTGCATGATAGCTACTGGGGCAGTGCCAATCACAATTACGTGATCAGTGCATCGCGGCATCACATGATCAGTGGCCATGAGAGCCACGTGATCAGTGGCAGTGATTATTCACCGTGATACGGTGGTGTGATCAGCGCACTGATGAACAGTGCATGCTCAGGTCAACGTGTGGATAAGGGCCTTGTCTGAGGCTGGCGTGATTTAACTGTCTGCTCAATTCTGCTTGACAATTGCCAGCTGAGCTCGTAACGGTTCCTGCCTGTCATCTCCTTGACAATTGCCACCCTGTTGCTGCATAATTCCTGCCTGCTTCAATCTACTTGATTATTGCCAGGTGAGCAGCATGATTTCTCAGAGCTGAGTTCCATGATTATAGCCTGCTGACTGCTTCCTGCCTACTCCAGCTCTTTGTTCATTGCCTGCAGATGCACATGATCATGTGTGACACCAAACATGATCAGCACATGATCAGTCACATGATCAATGCATGATAAGCCAGGTGATCAGTGCATGATCAATTACGTGATCATTGCTGATGAGCCACTGAGCAGTGCATGATAGCCACGTGATCAGTGCATGATCAGTCAACATGATCAGTGGCGTGATTCAGTCACGTGTTCAGTGCATGATCAGCCACTGATCAGTGCATGATCATTACGTGATTAGTGCATGATCAGTTACGTGAGCAGAGTATGATCAGCCATGTGATCAGTGGCATGGTCAGACACTGAGAAGTGTGTGATCAGCCACATGGTCAGTGCATGATATCCAAGGGATCAGTGGCATGATCATTCACAGTAATCAGTGTATGATCAGCCACGTGAACAGTGCATGCCTCAGTCACGTGATCAGGGCCTGCTGAGCTGCGTGATTCCCTGTCTGATTCATCTGCTTGACAAATTTGGCCAGCTGAGCTGCCACGATTCCCTGCCTGGATCGTCTGCTTGCAATTGGCCAGCCGTTGGCTAGCGTAATTCCTGCCTGCTCAGCTGCTTGAATTATATGCGAGCTGAGCAGCATGATTCCTCACAGCTGAGTTCCATGATGTATTGCCTGCTGACTGTTTGATTCCGTGCCTACTCAGCTTCCTTTGTTTATTGCCTCCCAGAGGCAAGAATCATTTTGTGTATGATAGAAACATGATCAGCGGCATGAATGCATCAGCATGATCAGCGCCATTAAGTTCACGTGATCACTACATGATAGTCATGTGATCAGTCCCATGCTCAGATCACGGTATCATGCATGACGCCACTTGATCCAGTGCATGATCGCCAGTGATCAGATTTCATGATAGATGTGATCAGTTCATGATTTGTCACGTGATCTGTGCATGACCAGGCAGGTGATCAGTGTATGATCAGCCACGTGATCAGTGCATGATCCGTCACCTGATGGGTGTATGATCAGTCACCTGACCGGTACATGGTAGCTACATGATCATTGCATGATCAGCCACGTGAGTAGTGCATGATACCACCTGATCAGTGCATGATCAGTCACGTGTTCAGTGCATGATCAGTCATGTAATCTGTGCATGACCAGCACGTGATCAGTGGTATGGACCGCCAAGTGATCCAGTGCTATATCACGTGATCACTGCATGATCAGTCAGTGATCAGTGCATGATCAGTCACGTGATCAGTGGATATCACACATGATCAGTGCATGATCAATTACGTGATCAGGCAATGTCACGTGACCAGTATTATGGTAGCTAGGTAATCATTGCATGATCAGCCACTGAGCCGTGCATGATAGCCACGAGATCATGCGATAGTCACGTGATCAGTGCATGATCACTCACGTGAACAGTGCATGATAAGTCACTGATCTTGCATGATCAATACGTGATCAGTGATGACACCACTGACCAGTACATGGTAGCACGTGATCACTGCATGACAGCCGTGACAGTGCATGATACCACGTGATCAGGCATATCTGTCACATGATCAGTGTATGATCTCCGAGTGATCAGTGCATGGGAGTCAGTGATCAGTGCTGATATAGAGTGATCTGGCATGATCGTCCGTTCAGTGTATGATCAACCAAGTGATGTCCCGATGCAGGTATGATGCATGATAGCCAGATATCATGTGATCAGTCATGATCATTGTATGATACCAAGTAAGCAGTCATGATAGCAATTATCAGTGGATATCCAGACGTGCATCGTGCATGTCATCACGTGATCATGCATGATCAGCCACGTGAATAGTGCATGACATTCGATTCAGTGCATGAATCAGTCACGTGATCAGTCATGTCAGTCACGTGATTCAGTGTATGATAGCCAGTGATCAGTGGCATGATCAGCAGAAATGATCAGTGCTGATATCCAGTGATCGATGATCAGCAGTGCAGGATGAGCAAAAATGATCATGCATGATCACTACATGATCAGTATGCCATGGTCAGTCACGTGATCAGTGCATGATCATCCACGTGATCAGTGCATGTGGAGTCATGTAGACAATGATGATAGCGCCGTGATCAGTGCACGATCAGTCCCATGATGAGTGTATGATCAGCCAAGTGATCAGTGCAAGAGAGCTACGTGATCAGTGCATGATCAGCCACGTCATCATGCATGATAGCTACGTGAGCAGTGCATACAATTACGTGATCAGTGCATGCGCAATCACATGATCAGTGCATGAGAGCCACGTGATCAGTGCATGATTATTCACGTGATAGGTGTGGATCAGCCACGTGAACAGTGCATGCTCAGTCACGTGATAAGGGCCTGCTGAGCTGCGTGATTACTGTCTGCTCATCTGCTATGACAATTGCCAGCCTGAGCTGTACGGTTCCTGCCTTCATCTCCTTGACAATTGCCACCTGTCTGCATAATTCCTGCCTGCTCATCTAACTTGATTATTGCCAGGCTGAGCAGCATGATTTCTCAGAGCCTGAGTTCCATGATTATAGCCTGCTGATGATTCCTGCCTACTCAGCTCTTTTTCATTGCCTGCAGATGCACATGATCAGTGTGTGACACCAAAACATGATCAGCACATGATCAGTCACATGATCAATGCATGATAAGCAGTGATCAGTGCCATGATCAATTACGTGATCATTGCCATGATGAGCCACGTGAGCAGTGCATGATAGCCACGTGATCAGTGCAATGATCAGTCACATGATCAGTGCCTGATTAGTCACGTGTTCAGTGCATGATCATAGCCACGTGATCAGTGCACATGATCATTACAGTGAATTAGTGCGATACTCAGTTACCGTGAGACAGAGTATGATCAGCCATGTTGATCAGTGCGATTGTTTCAGACACCGTGAACAGGTTATTCCATGGTTCAGCCACGGTGACTCAGTGCGATGATATCACATGCTGATTCAGTGCATGGCATCATTCACGTGATCCGTGATGATCACCACGTGAACAGTGCATGCTCAGTCACGTGATCAGGGCCTGCTTGAGCTGCGTGATTTCTGTCTGCTCATCTGCTTGACAATTGCCAGCTGAGCTGCACGATTCCTGCCTGTCGATCTGCTTGACAATTGCCAGCTGTGCTGCGTAATTCCTGCCTGCTCAGCTGCTTGATTATTGCCAGCTGAGCAGCAATGATTCCTCACAGCTGAGTTCCCTTGATTATTGCCCTGCTGACTGTTTGATTCGTGCCTACTCAGCTCTTTGTTTATTGCCTCCAGAGGCACATGATCAGTGTATGATAACAAACATGATCAGCGCATGATCAGTCACATGATCAGCGCCATTAAGTCACGTGATCACTACATGATAGTCATGTGATCAGTCCATGCTCAGTCACGGTATCAGTGCATGATCAGCCACGTGATCAGTGCATGATCAGCCAGGTGATCAGTTCATGATAGCTATGTGATCAGTTCATGATTGTCACGTGATCTGTGCATGACCAGGCAGGTGATCAGTGTATGATCAGCCACGTGATCAGTGCATGATCCGTCACCTGATGGGTGTATGATCAGTCACCTGACCGGTACATGGTAGCTACATGATCATTGCATGATCAGCCACGTGAGTAGTGCATGATAGCCACCTGATCAGTGCATGATCAGTCACGTGTTCAGTGCATGATCAGTCATGTAATCTGTGCATGACCAGCACGTGATCAGTGTATGACCAGCCAAGTGATCAGTGCATGATATCCACGTGATCACTGCATGATCAGTCACGTGATCAGTGCATGATCAGTCACGTGATCAGTGGATGATCAGCCACATATCAGTGCATGATCAATTACGTGATCAGTGCATGATCAGTCACGTGACCAGTATATGGTAGCTAGGTAATCATTGCATGATCAGCCACATGAGCCGTGCATCGATAGCCCACGAGATCAGTGCATGATCAGGTCACTAGTGATCAGTGCATGATCACTCACTTAACAGTGCATGATAAGTCACCTGATCAGTGCATGATCAATTACAGTGCATCAGATGCATGAGTCATCTCACGTGACCAGTACATGGTAAGTCTAGGTGATCACTTGCATGAAGCCAGCACCGCGTGATGCAGTGCGATGATAGCCACGTCGATCAGTGCATGAGCCTTGACGCGCAATGATTCAGTGGTATGACATTCCGAGGGATCAGGTGCCATGGCAGTCATGTGATCAGTGCATGATTAAGGACGATGCATCAGTGTGCATGATCAGTTCTCGTTAGTATCAGTGTATGATCAAACCACGTGGATCAGTGCACGATTAGCCAGGTAATGAGTGCATGATAGCCAGATGATCAGTGCATATCAGTCACGTGATCATTGTATGATCAGCCAATAATCAGTGCATGATAGCCAACTGATCAGTGGATGATCAGTCACGTGATCAGTGCATAGTCAGTCACGTGATCATTGCATGATCAGCCACGTGAATAGTGCATGATCATTACGTGATCAGTGCATGATCAGTCACGTGATCAGTACATGATCAGTCACGTGAACAGTGCATGATCAGTCATGTGATCAGTGTATGACCAGCCAAGTGATCAGTGCATGATAGCCACGTGATCAGTGCATGATCAGTCACGTGATCAGTGCATGATCAGTCACGTGATCAGTGTATGATCAGCCACGTGATCAGCGCATGATCAGCAAAATGATCAGTGCATGATCAGCCACGTGATCAGTGCATGATCAGTCACATGATCAGTGCATGGTCAGTCACGTGATCAGTGCATGATCATCCACGTGATCAGTGCATGTGGAGTCATGTAGACAATGAATGATAGCGCCGTGATCAGTGCACGATCAGTCCCATGATGAGTGTATGATCAGCCAAGTGATCAGTGCAGAGAGCTACGTGATCAGTGCATGATCAGCCACGTCATCAGTGCATGATAGCTACGTGAGCAGTGCATACAATTATGTGAGTCAGTCGCATTGCGCAATCAACATGAATCAGTGCAATGAGAAAGCCCGACTGTCATCGAGTGGCAGCTGATTGATTCATCGTGATTAGGTTGTGGTGATCAAGCCCAGCGTGAACACCGTGCATGCGCAAGTCCCACGTGAATAATGGTGGCCTGCCGAGCTGCCCGTGATGTACTGTCTCAGCTCATCTTCCTTTGACAATTGCCAGCTTGAGCTGTTGATCGGTTCCTGCCTGTCATCTCCTTGACAATTGGCCACCTGTGCCTGCATAATTCCTGCCTGCTCAATGCTACTTGATTATCTGCCAGGTGATCGAGCCATGATTTCTCAGAGGCTGAAAGTTCCATGATTAATGTGCCTGGCTGACTGATTCCTGCCTACCGCTCTTTGTTCATCTTGCCTGCAGATTGCATCATGAATCACTGTGTGGACCAGCCAAACATGATCAGCCACATGATCAGTCACATGATCAATGCATGATAAGCCAGGTGATCCAGTGCATGATACATATTCGTGATCAATTGCCATGATGAGCCACGTGAGCAGTGCATGATAGCCACGTGATCAGTGCATGATCAGTCACATGATCAGTGCGTGATTAGTCACGTGTTCATGCATGATCAGCTCACGTGATCAGTGCATGATCAATTACGTGATTAGTGCATGATCAGTTACGTGAGCAGAGTATGATCAGCCATGTGATCAGTGCATGGTCACGACACGTGAAGAGTGGGTGTGATCAGCCACATGATCAGTGCATGATATCCAAGGGATCAGTGCAATGATCATTCACGTAATCAGTGTAATGAATCAGGCCGACAGTGAACCAGTGCATGCTCAGGTCACGGTGATCAGGGCCTGCTGAGCTGCGTGATTCCTGTCTGATCATCTGCTTGACAATTGCCAGCTGAGCTGCACGATTCCTGCTGTCATCTGCTTGACAATTGCCAGCTGTGCTGCGTAATTCCTGCCTGCTCAGCTGCTTGATTATTGCCAGCTGAGCAGCATGATTCCTCACAGCTGAGTTCCATGATTATTGCCTGCTGACTGTTTGATTCGTGCCTACTCAGCTCTTTGTTTATTGCCTCCAGAGGCACATGATCAGTGTATGATAGCAAACATGATCAGCGCATGATCAGTCACATGATCAGCGCCATTAAGTCACGTGATCACTACATGATAGTCATATGATCAGTCACTGCTCAGTCACGGTATCAGTGGCATGATCAGCCACGTGATCAGTGCATGATCAGCCAGGTGATCAGTTCATGATAGCTATGTGAATCAGTTCATGATTTTGTCACGTGATCTGTGCATGACCAGGCAGGTGATCAGTGTATGATCAGCCACGTGATCAGTGCATGATCCGTCACCTGATGGTGTATGATCAGTCCACCTGACCCGTTACATGTAGCTACATGATCAATTGCATAGATCAGCCACGTGAGTATGTTGCATGATAGCCACCTGATCAGTGCCATGATCAGTCACGTGGTTCAGTGCATGATCAGTCCATGTAATTCTGTGCATGACCAGGCACGTGATCAGTGTAATGACCAGCCAGGAAGCATGATATCACGTGATCACTGCATGATCAGTCACGTGATCAGTGCATGATCAGTCACGTGATCAGTGGATGATCAGCCACATGATCAGTGCATGATCAATTACGTGATCAGTGCATGATCAGTCACGTGACAGTATATGGTAGCTAGGTAATCATTGCATGATCAGCCACATGAGCCGTGCATGATAGCCACGAGATCAGTGCATGATCAGTCACGTGATCAGTGCATGATCACTCACGTGAACAGTGATGATAAGTCACCTGATCAGTGCATGATCAATTACTGTGATCAGTGCATGATCACTCACGTGACCAGTACATGGTAGCTACGGATCACTGCATGAACAGCCGCGTGAGCAGTGCATGATAGCCACGTGATCAGTGCATGATCTGTCACATGATCAGTGTATGATCATCCGGGTGATCAGTGCATGTGAAGTAATTTGATCAGTGCATGATATAGACGTGATCAGTGCATGATCAGTCTCGTGATCAGTGTATGATCAACCACGTGATCAGTGCATGATAGCCAGTAATCAGTGCATGATAGCCAGATGATCAGTGCATGATCAGTCACGTGATCATTGTATGATCAGCCAGTAATCAGTGCATGATAGCCAAACTGATCAGTGCATGATCAGTCACGTGATCAGTACATGATCAGTCACGTGACAGTGCATGATCAGTCACGTGTGAATAGTGCATGATCAATTACGTGATCAGTGCATGATCAGTCACGTGATCAGTGCATGATCAGTCACGTGATCAGTGTATGATCAGCCACGTGATCTGCGCATGATCAGCAAAATGATCAGTGCATGATCAGCCACGTGATCAGTGCATGATCAGTCACATGATCAGTGCATGGTCAGTCACGTGATCAGTGCATGATCATCCACGTGATCAGTGCATGTGGAGTCATGTAGACAATGCATGATAGCGCCGTGATCAGTGCACGATCAGTCCCATGATGAGTGTATGATCAGCCAAGTGATCAGTGCAGAGAGCTACGTGATCAGTGCATGATCAGCCACGTCATCAGTGCATGATAGCTACGTGAGCAGTGCATACATTTACGTGATCAGTGCATGCGCCAATCACATGATCAGTGCATGAGAGCCACGTGATCAGTGCATGATTATTCACGTGATAGGTGTGTGATCAGCCACGTGAACAGTGCATGCTCAGTCACGTGATAAGGGCCTGCTGAGCTGCGTGATTACTGTCTGCTCATCTGCTTGACAATTGCCAGCTGAGCTGTACGGTTCCTGCCTGTCATCTCCTTGACAATTGCCACCTGTGCTGCATAATTCCTGCCTGCTCATCTACTTGATTATTGCCAGGTGAGCAGCATGATTTCTCAGAGCTGAGTTCCATGATTATAGCCTGCTGACTGATTCCTGGCTACCAGCTCTTGTTCATTGCCTGCAGATGCACAATGATCAGTGTGTGACACCAAACAATGATCAGCAACATGATCAGTCACATGATCATGCATGATAAGCCAGGTGATCAGTGCATGATCAATTACGTATCATTTGCATGATGAGCCACGTGAGCAGTGCATGATAGCCACGTGATAGTGCATGATCAGTCACATGATCAGTGCGTGATTAGTCACGTGTTCAGTGGCATGAATCAGCCACGTGATCAGTGCATGATCAATTACGTGATTAGTGCATGATCAGTTACGTGAGCAGAGTAATGATCAGCCATGTGACAGATGCATGGTCAGACACGTGAAGAGTGTGTGATCAGCCACATGGTCATGTGGCATGATATCCAAGGGATCAGGGCATTGATCACTTCACCGTAATCAGTCGCTATGATCAGGCCACGTCGAACAGTGCATGCTCAGTCACGTGATCAGGGCCTGCTGAGCTGCGTGGAATTCCTGTCTGATCATCTGCTGACCAATTGGCCCACTGAGCTGCACGATTCCTGCCTGTCGTCTGCTTGACAATTGCCAGCTGGTGCTGGCGTAATTCCTGCCTGCTCAGGCTTGCCTTGATTATTGCCAGCCTGAGCAGCATGATTCCGTCACAGCTGAGTTCCATGGGATTTATTGGGCCCCTGGCCCTGACTGTTTGATTTCGTGCCTACTCAGCCTCTTTGTTTATTGCCTCCAGAAGGCAACATGATCAGTGTATGATAGCAAACATTGATTCACGCATGATCAGTCCACATGATCACGGCCCATTAGTCACGTGATCACTACAATGATAGTCATGTGATCAGTCCATGCCAGTCACGGTATTCAGTGCATGATCAGCCACGTGATCAGCTGCATGATCAGCCAGGTGATCAGTTCATGATAGCCTATGTGATCAGGGTTCATGATTGTCACGTGACTGTGCATGACCAGGCAGGTGATCAGTGTTATGATCAGCCACGTGATCAGTGCAGTGGATCGCGTTCCCTGAATGGGTGTTATGATCAGTTCACCTTGACCGGTACATGGTACTACATGAACATTGCCATGACAGCCACGTGGAGTAGTTGCATGATATGCCACCTGATCAGTGCATGATCAGTCACGTGTTCAGTGCATGATCAGTCATGTAATCTGTGCATGACCAGGCACGTGATCAGTGTATGACCAGCCAAGTGATCAGTGCATGATATCCACGTGATCACTGGCATGATCAGTCACGTGATCAGTGCATGATCAGTACGTGATCAGTGATGATCAGCCACATGATCAGTGCATGATCAATTACGTGATCAGTGCATGATCAGTCACGTGACCAGTATATGGTAGCTAGGTAATCATTGCATGATCAGCCACATGAGCCGTGCATGATAGCCACGAGATCAGTGCATGATCAGTCACGTGATCAGTGCATGATCACTCACGTGAACAGTGCATGATAAGTCACCTGATCTGTGCATGATCAATTACGTGATCAGTGCATGATCACTCCACGTGACCAGTACATGGTAGCTACGTGATCACTGCATGAACAGCCGCGTGAGCAGTGCATGATAGCCACGTGATCAGTGCATGATCTGTCACATGATCAGTGTATGATCATCCGGGTGATCAGTGCATGGGCAGTCATGTGATCAGTGCATGATATAGACGTGATCAGTGCATGATCAGTCTCGTGATCAGTGTATGATCAACCACGTGATCAGTGCACGATAGCCAGGTAATTGAGTGCATGATAGCCAGATGATCAGTGCATGATCCAGTCACGTGATCATTGTATGATCAGCCAAGTAATCAGTGCATGATAGCCAACTGATCAGTGGATGATCAGTCACGTGATCAGTGCATAGTCAGTCACGTGATCATTGCATGATCAGCCACGTGAATAGTGCATGATCAATTACGTGATCAGTGCATGATCAGTCACGTGATCAGTACATGATCAGTCACGTGAACAGTGGCATGAATCAGTCATGTGATCAGTGTATGACCAGCCAAGTGATTAGTGCATGATAGCCACGTGACAGTGCATGATCAGTTCCACGTGATCAGTGCATGATCAGTCACTGATCAGTGTATGATCAGCCACGTGATCAGCGCATGATCAGGCAAAATGATCAGTGCATGATCAGGCCACGTGATCAGTGCATGATCAGTCACATGAATCAGTGCATGGTCAGTCCACGTGATCAGTGCATGATCATCCACGTGAATCAGTGCATGTGGAGTCATGTAGACAATGCAATGATAGCGCCGTGATCAGTGCACGATCAGTCCATGAGAGTGTATGATCAGCCAAGTGATCAGTGCAAGAGAAGCTACGTGATAATGCATGAATCAGCCACGTCATCAGTTGCATGATAAGCTACGTGAGCAGTGCATACAATTACGTGATCATGCATGCGCAATCACATGATCAGTGCATGAGAGCCACGTGATCAGTGCATGATTATTCCACGTGATAGGTGTGTGATCAGCCACGTGAACAGTGCATGCTCAGTCACGGTGATAAGGGCCGCTGAGCCTGCGTGATAATGTCTGCTCATCTGCTTGACAATTGCCCAGCTGAGCTGTACGGTTCCTGCCTGTCCTCTCCTTGGACAATTGGCCACCTGGTGCTGCATAATTCCTTGACTGCCATCTACTGCGATTTATTGCCCAGGTGAGCAGCATGAATTCCTCAGAGGTGAGTTCCATGATTATAGCCTGCGACTGATTCCTGCCTACTCAGCTCTATGTTCATTGCCTGCAGAGGCACATGATCAGTGTGTGACACCAAACATGATCAGCACATGATCAGTCACATGATCAATGCATGATAAGCCAGGTGAACAGTGCATGATCAATTATGTGATCATTGCATGATCAGCCACGTGAGCAGTGCATGATAGCCACGTGATCAGTGCATGATCAGTCACATGATCAGTGCGTGATTAGTCACGTGTTTCAGTGCATGATCAGCCACGTGATCAGTGCATGATCAATTACGTGATTAGTGCATGATCAGTTACGTGAGCAGAGTATGATCAGCCATGTGATCAGTGCATGGTCAGCCACGTGAAGAGTGGTGGTGATCAGCCACATGATCAGTGCATGATATCCAAGGGATCAGTGCATGATCATTCACGTAATCAGTGTATGATCAGCCACGTGAAGTGCATGCTCAGTCACGTGATCAGGGCTGCTGAGCTGCGTGATTCCTGTCTGATCATACTGCTTGACAATTGCCAACTGAGCTGCACGATTCCTGCCTGTCATCTGCTTGACAATTGCCAGCTGTGCTGTGTAATTCCTGCCTGCTCAGCTGCTTGATTATTGCCAGCTGAGCAGCATGATTCCTCACAGCTGAGTTCCATGATTATTGCCTGCTGACTGTTTGATTCGTGCCTACTCAGCTCTTGGTTTATTGCCTCCAGAGGCACATGATCAGTGTATGATAGCAAACATGATCAGCGCATGATCAGTCACATGATCAGCGCCATTAAGTCACGTGATCACTACATGATAGTCATATGATCAGTCCATGCTCAGATCACGGTATCAGTGCATGATCAGCCACGTGATCAGTGCATGATCAGCCAGGTGAATCAGTTCATGATAGCTATGTGATCAGTTCATGATTGTCACGTGATCTGTGCATGACCAGGCAGGTGATCAAGTCGTATGAATCAGCACGTGATCAGTGCATGATCCGTCACCTGATGGGTGTATGATCAGTCACCTGACGCGGTACATGGTAGCTACATGATCATTGCATGATCAGCCACGTGAGTAGTGCATGATAGCCACGTGATCAGTGCATGATCAGTCACGTGTTCAGTGCATGATCCAGTCATGTAATCTGTGCATGACCAGGCACGTGATCAGTGTATGACCAGCCAGTGATCAGTGCATGATATCCACGTGATCACTGCATGATCAGTCACGTGATCAGTGGATGACAGCCACATGATCAGTGCATGATCAATTACGTGATCAATGCATGATCAGTCACGTGACCAGTATATGGTAGCTAGGTAATCATTGCATGATCAGCCACATGAGCCGTGCATGATAGCCACGAGATCAGTGCATGAATCAGTCCACAGTGATCAGTGCATGATCACTCACGTGAACAGTGCATGATAAGTCACCTGATCAGTGCATGATCAATTACGTGATCAGTGCATGATCACTCACCGTGACCAGTACATGGTAGCTACGTGATCACTGCATGAACAGCCGCGTGAGCAGTGCATGATAGCCACGTGATCAGTGCATGATCTGTCACATGATCAGTGTATGATCATCCGGGTGATCAGTGCATGGGCAGTCATGTGGTCAGTGCATGATATAGACGTGATCAGTGCAATTGATCAGTCTCGTGATCAGTGTATGATCAACCACGTGATCAGTGCACGATAGCCAGGTAATGAGTGCATGATAGCCAGATGATCAGTGCATGATCAGTCACGTGATCATTGTATGATCAGCCAAGTAATCAGTGCATGATAGCCAACTGATCAGTGGATGATCAGTCACGTGATCAGTGCATAGTCAGTCACGTGATCATTGCATGATCAGCCACGTGAATAGTGCATGATCAATTACGTGATCAGTGCATGATCAGTCACGTGATCAGTACATGATCAGTCACGTGAACAGTGCATGATCAGTCATGTTATCTGTGCATTACCAGGCACGTGATCAGTGTATGACCAGCCAAGTGATCAGTGCATGATATCCACGTGATCACTGCATGATCAGTTACGTGATCAGTGCATGATCAGTCACGTGATCATTGGATGATCAGCCACAAATTGATCAGTGCATGATCAATTACGTGATCAGTGCATGATCAGTCACGTGACCAGTATATGGTAGCTGGTATCAATGCATGATCATCCACGTGATCAGTGCATGATAGTCCATGAATCAGTGCATGATCAGTCACGTGATCAGTGCATGATCAGCTCACGTGATCAGTGCATGATAGTCACCTGATCAGTGCATGATCAATTACGTGATCAGTGCATGATCACTCACGTGAGCAGTACAATGGATAGCTAAGTGATCACTGCATGAACAGCCGCGTGAGCAGTGCATGATAGCCGTGATCAGTGCATGATCTGTCACATGATCAGTGTATGATCATCCGGAGTGATCAGTGCATGGGCAGTCATGTGATCAGTGCATGATATAGACGTGATCAGTGCATGATCAGTCTCGTGATCAGTGTATGATCAACCACGTGATCAGTGCACGATAGCCAGGTAATGAGTGCATGATAGCCAGATGATCAGTGCATGATCAGTCCACGTGATCATTGTATGATCAGCCCAGTAATCAGTTGCATGATAGCCACATGATCAGTGGGAGTGATCCAGTCCACGATGATCAGTGCATAGTCCAGTCACGTGATCATTGCATGATCAGCCCGACTGAATAGTGCATGATCAATTACGTGATCAGTGCATGAATCAGTTCCCCACGTGATCAGTACATGATCAGTCCACGTGAACAGTGCATGATCAGTCATGTGATCATGTATGATCAGCCCAAGTGATCAGTGCATTATAGCCACGTGATCAGTGCATGATCAGTCACGTGATCAGTTGCATGATCAGTCACGTGATCAGTGTATGATCAGCCACGTGATCAGCGCATGATCAGCAAAATGATCAGTGCATGATCAGCCACGTGATCAGTGCATGATCAGTCACATGATCAGTGCATGGTCAGTCACGTGATCAGTGCATGATCATCCACGTGATCAGTGCATGTGGAGTCATGTAGACAATGAATGATAGCGCGTGATCAGTGCAACGATCAGTCCCATGATGAGTGTATGATCAGCCAAGTGATCAGTGCAAGAGAGCTACGTGATCAGTGCATGATCAGCCACGTCATCAGTGCATGATAGCTACGTGAGCAGTGCATACAATTACGTGATCAGTGCATGCGCAATCACATGATCAGTGCATGAGAGCCACGTGATCAGTGCATGATCAGTCACGTGATCAGTGGATGATCAGCCACATGATCAGTGCATGATCAATTACGTGATCAGTGCATGATCAGTCACGTGACCAGTATATGGTAGCTAGGTAATCATTGCATGATCAGCCACATGAGCCGTGCATGATAGCCACGAGAATCAGTGCATTGATCAGTCCACGGTGATCAGTGCATGATCACTCACGTGAACAGTGCATGATAGTCACTCTGATCAGTGGCATGATCAATTACCGTGATCAGCTGCATGATCACTCACGTGACCAGTACATGGGTACTACGGTGATCACTGCATGAACATGGCGCGTGAGCAGTGCATGATAGGCCAACGTGATCAGTGCAATGAATCTGTCACATGATCAGTGTATGATCATCCGGGTGATCAGTGCATGGCAGTCATGTGATCAGTGCATGATATAGACGTGATCAAGTGCATGATCAGTCTCGTGATCAGTGTATGATCAACCACGTGATCAGTGCAACCGATAGCCAGGTAATGAGTGCATGATACGCCAGATGATCAGTGCATGATCAGTTCACGTGAATCATTGTAGATCAGCCAAGTAATCAGTGCATGATAGCCCAACTGATCAGTGGATGACTCAAGTCACGTGATCAGTGCATAGTCCAGTCACGTGATGCATTGCATGATCAGCCCACGTGAATAGTGCATGATCAATTACGTGATCAGTGCATGATCAGTCACGTGATCAAGTACATGATCAGTCACGTGAACAGTGCATGATCAGTCATGTGATCAGTGGTATGATCAGCCAAGTGATCAGTGCATGATAGCCACGTGATTCAGTGCATGATCAGTCACGTGATCAGTGCATGATCAGTCCACGTGGATCAGTGTATGATCAGCCACGTGATCAGCGCATGATCAGCAAAATGATCAGTGCATGATTCAGCCACGTGATCAGTGCATGACAGTCCACATGATCAGTGCATGGTCAGTCACGTGATCAGTGGCATGATCATCCACGTGATCAGTGCATGTTGGAGTCATGTAGACAATTGAATGATAGCGCCGTGATCAGTGCACGGATCAGTCCCCATGACGAGTGTTATGATCAGCCAAGTGATCAGTGCAAGAGAGCTACGTGATCAGTGCATGATCAGGCCACGCCTCATCAGTTGCATGATAGCTACGTGAGCAGTGCATACAATTACGTGATCAGTGGCATTGCGCATCACATGATCAGTGCATGAGAGCCACGTGATCAGTGCATGATTATTCACGTGAATAGGTGTGTGATCAGCCACGTGAACAGTGCATGCTCAGTCCACGTGATAAGGGCCTGCTGAGCTGCGTGATTAATGTCTGCTCATCTGCTTGACAATTGCCAGCTGAGCTGTACGGTTCCTGCCTGTCATCTCTTGACAATTGCCACCTGTGCTGCATAATTCCTGCCTGCTCAATCTACTGGATTATTGCCAGCTGAGCAGCATGATTTCTCAGAGGTGAGTTCCATGATTATAGCCTGCTGACTGATTCCTGCCTACTCAGCTCTTTGTTCATTGCCTGCAGATGCACATGATCAGTGTTGTGACACCAAACATGATCAGCACATGATCAGTCACATGATCAATGCATGATAAGCCAGGTGATCAAGTGCAATGATCAATTACGTGATCATTGCATGATGAAGCCACGTGAGCAGTGCATGATAGCCACGTGATCAGTGCAATGATCAGTCACATGATCAGTGCGTGATTAGTCACGTGTTCAGTGCATGATCAGCCACGTGATCAGTGCATGATCAATTACGTGATTAGTGCATGATCAGTTTACGTGAGCAGAGTATGATCAGCCCATGTGATTCAGTGCATGGTCCAGACACCGTGAAGAGGTGTGTGATCAGCCACATGAATCAGTGCATGATATCCCAGGGATCAGTGCATGACATTCAAGTAATCAGTGTATGATCAGCCACGTGAACAGTGCATGCTCAGTCACGTGATCAGGGCCTGCCTGAGCTGCGTGATTCCCTGTCTGATCATCTGCTTGACATCTGCCAGCTGACTGCACGATTCCTGCTGTCTCTGCTTTGGAAAACAATTGGCCAGCTGTGCTGCGTAATTCCTTGCCGCTCACTGCCTTGATTATTGCCCAGCTGAGGCAGCATGATTCCTCACAGCTGAGTTCCATGATTATTGCCTGCTGACTGTTTGATTCGTGCCTAACTCAGCTCTTTGTTTATTGCCTCCAGAGGCACATGATCAGTGTATGATACGCAACATGATCAGGCAGCGCATGATCAGTCCACCATGATCAGCGCCATTAAGTCACTGATCACCTACATGATAGTCATATGATCAGTCCCATGCTCAGTCACGGTATCAGTGCATGATCAGCCACGTGATCAGTGCATGATCAGCCAGGTGATCAGTTCATGATAGCTATGTGATCAGTTCATGATTTGTCAACGTGATCTGTGCATGACCAGGCAGGTGATCAGTGGTATGATCAGCCACGTGATCAGTGCATGATCCGTCACCGTGATGGGTGTATGATCAGTCAGCCTGACCGGGTACATGGTAGCTACAATGATCATTGCATGATCAGCCACGTGAAGTAGTGCATGATAGCCACCTGATCAGTGCATGACAGTCACGTTGTTCAGTGCATGATCAGGTCATGTATCTGTCATGGACCAGGCACGTGATCAGTGTATTGACCAGCCAAGTGATCAGTGCATGATATCCACGTGATCAATGCATGGATCAGTCACGTGGATCAGTTGGATAGATCAGCCACATGATCAGGGCATGATCAAATTACGTGATCAATGCATGATCAGTCCACGTGACCAGTATATGGTAGCCTAGGTAATCAATTGGCATGATCAGCCACATGAGCCGGGCATGATAGCCACGAGATCAGTGGCATGATCAGTCACGTGATCAGTGCATGATCAATCACGTGAACAGTGCATGATAAGTCACCTGATCAGTGCATGATCAATTACGTGATCAGTGCATGATCACTCACGTGACCAGTACATGGTAGCTACGTGAATCACTGCATGAACAGCCGCGTGAGCAGTGCATGATAGCCACGTGATCAGTGCATGATCTGTCACATGATCAGTGTATGATCATCCGGGTGATCAGTGCATGGGCAGTCATGTGGCAGTGCAATGATATAGACGTGATCGTGCATGATCAGTCTCGTGATCAGTGTATGATCAACCACGTGATCAGTGCACGATAGCCAGGTAATGAGTGCATGATAGCCCAGATGATCAGTTGCATGATCAGTCACGTTGATCTATTGTATGATCAGCCAAGTAATCCAGTGCATGATAGCCAACCTGATCAGTGGGATGATCAGTCCGTGATCAGTGCATAGTCAGTCACGTGATCATTGCCATGATCAGCCACGTGAATAGTGCATGATCAATTACGTGAATCAGTGCCATGATCAGGTCACGTGATCAGTACATGATCAGTCACGTGAAAACAGTGCATGATCAGTCATGTAATCTGTGCATGACCAGGCACGTGACAGTGTATGACCAGCCACGTGATCAGTGCATGATATCCACGTGATCACTGCATGATCAGTTACGTGATCAGTGCATGATCAGTCACGTGATCAGTGGATGATCAGCCACGTGATCAGTGCATGATCAATTACGTGATCAGTGCATGATCAGTCACGTGACCCAGTATATGGTAGCTAGGTAATCATTGCATGATCAGCCACATGAGCCGGTGCATTATAGCCACGAGATCAAGTGCATGATCAGTCACGTGGATCAGTGCATGATCACTCACAGTGAACAGTGCATGATAAGTCAACTGATCTGTGCATGATCAATTACGTGATCAGTGCATGATCACTCACGTGACCAGTACATGGTAGCTAAGTGATCACTGCATGAACAGCCGCGTGAGCAGTGGCAATTGATAGCCACGTGATCAGTGCACTGATCTGTTCACATGATCAGTGTATGATCATCCCGGGTGATCAGTGCATGGGCAGTCATGTGATCAGTGCATGATTATAGACGTGATCAAGTGGCATGATCAGTCTCGTGATCAGTGGTATGATCAACCACGTGAATCAGTGCACGATAGCCAGGTAATGAGTGCATGATAGCCAGATGATCAGTGCATGATCAGTCACGTGATCATTGTATGATCAGCCAAGTAATCAGTGCATGATAGCCAACTGATCAGTGGATGATCAGTCACGTGATCAGTGCATACTCAGTCACGTGATCATTGCATGATCAGCCAACGTGAATAGTGGCATGATCAATTACGTGATCAGTGCATGATCAGTCACGTGATCAGTACATGATCAGTCACGTGAACAGTGCATGATCAGTCATGTGATCAGTGAATGATCAGCCAAGTCATCAGTGCAATGATAGCCACGTGATCAGTGCATGATCAGTCACGTGATCAGTGCATGATCAGTCACGTGATCAGTGTATGAATCAGCCACGTGATCAGCGCATGATCAGCAAAATGATCAGTGCATTGATCAGCCACGTGATCAGTGCATGATCAGTCACATGATCAGTGGCATGGTCAGTCACGTGATCAGTGCATGATCATCCACGTGATCAGTGCATGTGGAGTCATGTAGACAATGAATGATAGCGCCGTGATCAGTGCACGATCAGTCCCATGATGAGTGTATGATCAGCCAAGTGATCAGTGCAAGAGAGCTACGTGATCAGTGCATGATCAGCCACGTCATCAGTGCATGATAGCTACGTGAGCAGTGCATACAATTACGTGATCAGTGCATGCGCAATCACATGATCAGTGCATGAGAGCCACGTGATCAGTGCATGATTATTCACGTGATAAGTGTGTGATCAGCCACGTGAACAGTGCATGCTCAGTCACGTGATAAGGGCCTGCTGAGCTGCGTGATTAATGTCTGCTCATCTGCTTGACAATTGCCAGCTGAGCTGTACGGTTCCTGCCTGTCATCTCCTTGACAATTGCCACCTGTGCTGCATAATTCCTGCCTGCTCATCTACTGGATTATTGCCAGGTGAGCAGCATGATTTCTCAGAGGTGAGTTCCATGATTATAGCCTGCTGACTGATTCCTGCCTACTCAGCTCTTTGTTCATTGCCTGCAGATGCACATGATCAGTGTGTGACACCAAACATGATCAGCACATGATCAGTCACATGATCAATGCATGATAAGCCAGGTGATCAGTGCATGATCAATTACGTGATCATTGCATGATGAGCCACGTGAGCAGTGCATGATAGCCACGTGATCAGTGCATGATCAGTCACATGATCAGTGCGTGATTAGTCACGTGTTCAGTGCATGATCAGCCACGTGATCAGTGCATGATCAATTACGTGATTAGTGCATGATCAGTTACGTGAGCAGAGTATGATCAGCCATGTGATCAGTGCATGGTCAGACACGTGAAGAGTGTGTGATCAGCCACATGATCAGTGCATGATATCCAAGTGATCAGTGCATGATCATTCACGTAATCAGTGTATGATCAGCCACGTGAACAGTGCATGCTCAGTCACGTGATCAGGGCCTGCTGAGCTGCGTGATTCCTGTCTGCTCATCTGCTTGACAATTGCCAGCTGAGCTGCACGATTCCTGCCTGTCATCTGCTTGACAATTGCCAGCTGTGCTGCGTAATTCCTGCCTGCTCAGCTGCTTGATTATTGCCAGCTGAGCAGCATGATTCCTCACAGCTGAGTTCCATGATTATTGCCTGCTGACTGTTTGATTCGTGCCTACTCAGCTCTTTGTTTATTGCCTCCAGAGGCACATGATCAGTGTATGATAGCAAACATGATCAGCGCATGATCAGTCACATGATCAGCGCCATTAAGTCACGTGATCACTACATGATAGTCATGTGATCAGTCCATGCTCAGTCACGGTATCAGTGCATGATCAGCCACGTGATCAGTGCATGATCAGCCAGGTGATCAGTTCATGATAGCTATGTGATTCAGTTCATGATTTGTCACGTGATCTGTGCATGGACCAGGCAGGTGATCAGTGTATGATCAGCCACGTGATCAGTGCATGATCCGTCACCTGATGGGTGTATGATCATCATTCTTACCGGTACTATGGTACCTACATGACTCCATGCAGTGATCAGCTCACGTGTAGTAGTGGCATGAAGCCAGCGGCTGAAATTCATCATGATCAGGTTCAACGTCATGCAGTGGGACTCATCCATGTAATCTGTGCATGGATACCAGGTCACAGTGATCAGTCGTAGAGACCAGCCCGTGACATGCAGGAATCTCCGTGATCAATGGCATGATCAGCACCGTGATCAGGTGGCATCAACGTCACGGAATCAGTGGATTGATCCAGCTCCACAATGATCAGTGCAATTGATCAATTACGTGATCGAGTGCACTGATCAGTCACGTGACAGTATGATGGTAAGCTTAGGTAATCATGCATGATTCAGCCAAATGACGTTCGCATGATATAGCCATGTGATCAGTGCATGATCAGTCACGTGATCAGTGCATGATCACTCACGTGAACAGTGCATGATAAGTCACCTGATCAGTGCATGATCATAAACGTGATCAGTGCATGATCACTCACGTGACCAGTACATGGTAGCTACGTGATTCACTGCAGAAGATACAGCCGCGTGAGCAGTGCATGATAGCCACGTGATCAGTGCATGATCTGTTCACATGATCAGTGTATGATCATCCGGGTGATCAGTGCATGGGCAGTCATGTGGTCAGTGCATGATATAGACGTGATCAGTGCATGATCATCTCGTGATCAGTGTATGATCAACCACGTGATCAGTTGCACGATAGCCAGGTAATGAGTGCATGATAGCCAGATGATCAGTGCATGATCAGTCACGTTGATCATTGTATGATCAGCCCAAGTAATCAGTGCATGATAGCCAACTGATCAGTGGATGATCAGTCACGTGATCAGTGCATAGTCAGTCACGTGATCATTGCATGATCAGCCAGCGTGAATAGTGCATGATCAATTACGTGATCAGTGCATGATCAGTCACGTGATCAGTGCATGATCAGTCACGTGATGAGTGTATGATCAGCCACGTGATCTGCGCATGATCAGCAAAATATCAGTGCATGATCAGCCACGTGATCAGTGCATGATCAGTCACATGATCAGTGCATGGTCAGTCACGTGATCAGTGCATGATCATCCACGTGATCAGTGCATGTGGAGTCATGTAGACAATGAATGATAGCGCCGTGATCAGTGCACGATCAGTCCCATGATGAGTGTATGATCAGCCAAGTGATCAGTGCAAGAGAGCTACGTGATCAGTGATGATCAGCCACGTCATCAGTGCATGATTAGCTACGTGAGCAGTGCATACAATTACGTGATCAGTGCATGCGCAATCACATGATCAGTGCATGAGAGCCACGTGATCAGTGCATGATTATTCACGTGATAGGTGTGTGATCAGCCAGTGAACAGTGCATGGCTCAGTCAGTGATCAGGGCCTGCTGAGCTGCGTGATTACTGTCTGCTCATCTGCTTGACAATTGCCAGCTGAGCTGGTACGGTTCCTGCCTGTCATCTCCTTGACAATTGCCACCTGTGCTGCGTAATTCCCTGCCTGCTCATCTACTTGATTATTGCCAGGTGAGCAGCATGATTTCTCAGAGCTGAGTTCCATGATTATAGCCTGCTGACTGATTCCTGCCTACTCAGCTCTTTGTTCATTGCCTGCAGATGCACATGATCAGTGTGTGACACCAAACATGATCAGCACATGATCAGTCACATGATCAATGCATGATAAGCCAGGTGATCAGTGCATGATCAATTACGTGATCATTGCATGATGACCACGTGAGCAGTGCATGATAGCCACGTGATCAGTGCATGATCAGTCACATGATCAGTGCGTGATTAGTCACGTGTTCAGTGCATGATCAGCCACGTGATCAGTGCATGATCAATTACGTGATTAGTGCATGATCAGTTACATGAGCAGAGTATGACTCAAGCCATGCTAGATCGTGCAGAGGTCAGACACGTGAGAGTGTGTGACTCAGCCCACATGCGTCAGTGCCATGATATCCAAGGGTATCAGGTGCCATGATCAATTCACCGTAATCATTGTATTGCATCCCAGCCACGTGAAAAGTGCATGCCTCCAGTCACGTGATCCAGTGCCTGCTGAGCTTGCGTGAAATTCCTGTCGGATCATCTGCCTTGACAATTGCCAGCTGAGCTGCACGATTCCTGCCTGTCGTCTGCCTTGGAACCAATTGCCAGCTGGTGCTGCCACGTAATTCCTGCCTGCCCCTCAGCAGCTTTGCCAATTATTGCCAGCTGAGCAAGCGCATGAATTCCTACCACAGCTGAGTTGCCATGATTATTTGCCTGCTGACTGTTTGATTCGGGGCCTACTCAGCTCTTTGTTTATTGCCTCCAGGAGGCACATGATCAGTGTATGATAGCAAACATGCATTCAGCGCAATGATCAGTCACATGATCAGAGCCATTAAGTCACGTGATCACTACATGAATAGTCATGTGATCAGTCCATGCTCAGTCCACGGTATCAGTGCATGATCAGCCACGTGATCAGTGCCATGATCAGCAGGTGATCAGTTTATGAAGCATGGTGATCAGTTCATCGATTTTGCACGTGATCTGTGGCATGACCAGGCAGGTGATCAGTGTATGATCAGCCACGTGATCAGTGCAAATGAATCCGTCACCTGATGGGTGTATGATCAGTCACGACTGACCGGTACTGGTAGCTACATGATCATTGCATGATAGCCACTGAGTAGTGCATGATAGCCACCTGATCAGTGCAATGATCAGTCACGTGTTTCAATGCATGACAGTTCATGTCAAATCTGTGCATGACAAGGCACGTGATGCAGTGTATGACCAGCCAAGTGATCAGGTGCATGATCATCCAGTGATCACTGCATATCAAGTCACGTGATCAGTGGACTTGATCAAGCCACAGATCATGCATGATCAATTGACGTGACAATGCATGATAGTCACGTGACCAGTATATGGTAGCAGGTAATCCAATTGCATGAATCAGCCACATGAGCCGTGCATGATAGCTCACGAGATTCAGTGCATGATCAGTCACCGTGATCAGTCGCATGATTCACTCACGGTGAACCAGTGCATGATAAGGTCACCTATCAGTGCATGATCAATTACGTGATCAGTAGCATGAATCACCAGTGACCAGTACATGGTAGCTACGTGAATCACTGCATGAACAGCCGCGTGAGCAGTGCATGATAGCCACGTGATCAGTGCATGATCTGTCACATGAATCAGTGTAATGATCATCCCGGGTGATCAGTGCATGGGCAGTCTGTGGTCAGTGCATGATATAGACGTGATCAGTGCATGATCAGATCTCGTGATCAGTGTATGATCACCACGCGTGATCAAGTGCACGATAGCCAGGTAAATGAGTGCATGATAGCCAGATGATCATGCATGATCAGTCACGTGATCAATTGTATGATCAGCCAGTAATCAGTGCATGAATAGCCAACTGAATCAGTGGAATGATCAGTCCACGTGATCAGTGCATAGTCAGTCACGTTGATATTGATGATCAGCCAGTGAAATAGTGCATGATCAATTACGTGATCAGTGCATGATCAGTCAGTGATAAAGTAACATGATCAGTCACGTTTTGAAAAAAAAACCATGGGGGGGCATGATCATCATGTAATCTGTGCATGACCAGGCACAGTGACATGTAATGACCAGCCAAGTGATCAAGTGCATGATATCCCGTGATCACTGCATGATCAGTTTACGTGATCAGTGCATGATCAGTCACGTGCTAGTGGAGTTGAATCAAGCCACCTGATCAGTGCATGATCAATTACGTGATCAGTGCAGCATCAAGTCACGTGACCCAGTAATGGTAGCTAGGTAATCATGCATGATAGCCACATGAGCCGTGCATGATAAGCCCACGAGCTCATGCATGAATCCGTCACGTGATCAGTGCATGATCACTCACTGAACAGTGCATGATAAGTCACCTGATCTGTTGCATGATCAATTACTGGATCAGTGCATGATCACTCACGGACCAGTAACATGGTAGCAAGTGATCACTGCAATGAACAGCCGGCGTGAGCAGTGCATGATAGCCAGCGGTGATCAGTGCCATGATCATGTCACATGATCAGTGTATGATCAATCCGGTGATCAGTGCTGGGCAGTCCATGTGATCAAGTGCATGAAATATAGAACGTGATCAGTGCATGATCAGTCTCGTGATCAGTGTATGATCAATCCACGTGAAATCAGTGCACGATAGCCAGGTAATGACAGTGCAATGATAAGCCAGATGATCAGTGCATGATCATCAACGTGATTCATTGTATGATCAGCCAAGTAATCAGTGCATGATAGCCAACTGATCAGTGGACTGATCAGTCACCTGTGATCATGCATAGTCAGTCACGTGATCATTGCAATGATCAGTCCACGTGAATAGTGCATGATCAATTACGTGATCAGTGCACTGAATCAGGTCACGTGATCAGTACATGATCAGTTCACAGTGAAAGTGCATGATCAGTCATGTGATCAGTGTTATGATCAGCCAAGTGATCAGTGCATGAAATAGCCACTGACAGTGCATGATCAGTCACGTGATCAGTGCAATGATCAGTCCGTTGATCAGTGTATGATCAGCCCGTGATCAGCCATGATCAGCAAATGATCCAGTCATGATCACACGTGATCAGTGCATGATCCAGTCACATGATCAGTGCATGGTCAGTCACGTGATCAGTGCATGAATCATCCAACGTGATCAGTGCATGTGGAGTCATTGTAGACAATGAATGATAGGCCGTGATCCGTGCAGGCGATCAGTCCATGATGAGTGTATGATCAGGCGCAAGTGATCAGTGCAAGAGAGCTACGTGAATCAGTGCATGATCAGCCACGTCATCAGTGCATGATAGTACGTGAGCAGCTGCAATACAATTCACGTGATTCAGGTGGCATCGCGCATCACAATGATCAGCTGCATTGAGCAAGCCACCGTGATCAGTGCATGAATTATTCACCGTGATAGGTGTGTGATCACGCCAGTAACAGTGCATGCTCAGTCAGTGATAAGGGCCTGCTGAGCTGCGTTGATTAATGTCTGCTCATCTCTGCTTGACCATTGCAGCTGACTGTACGGTTTCCTGCCTGTCATCTCCTTGACAATTGCCACCTGTGCTGCATAATTCCTGCCTCGCTCATCTACTGGATTATTGGCCAGGTGAGCAGCCATGATTTTCTCAGAGGTGAGTTCCATGATTATAGCCTGCTGACTGCTTCCTGCTACTCAGCCTTTGTTCATTGCCTGCAGATGCACATGATCAGTGTGTGACACCAAACATGATCAGCACATGATCAGTCACATATCATGCCATGAATAAAGCCAGGTGATCAGTGCCATGAATCAATTAGCGTGATCATTGCATGATGAGCACGTGAAGCAGTGCACTGAATAGGCCACGTGATCAGTGCATGCTCAGTCCATGATCAGTGCGTGATTAGTCACGTGTTTCAGTGCATGATCAGCCACGTGATCAGTGCATGATCAATTAACGTGATTAGTGCATGATCAGTTAGTGAGCAGAGTACTGATCAGCCATGTGATCAGTGCATGGTCAGACACAGTGAAGAGTGTGTGATCAGCCACATGATCACTGCATGATATCCAAGGGATCAGTGCAATGATCATTCACGTAATCAGTGTATGATCAGTCCACGTGAACAGTGCATGCTCAGTCAGTGATCAGGGCCCTGCTGAGCTGCGTGATTCCTGTCTGATCATCTGCTTGACAATTGCCAGCTGAGCTGCACGATTCCGCCTGTCCTCTGCTTGACAATGCCAGCTTTGTGCTGTGTAATTCGCTGGCCTGCTAGCTGCTTGATTATTGCCAGCTGAAGCAGCATGATTCCTACAGCTGAGGTTATCCAATGATTTTTTGCCTGCTGAACTTGTTTGATTCGTGCCTACTCAGCTCTTTGTTTATTGCCTCCAGAGGCACGATGATCAGTGTATGATAGCAAACATGATCAGCGCATGATCAGGTCCACATGATCAGCGCATTAAGTCAACGTGATTCACTAAATGATAGTCATGTGATACAGTCCATGCTCAGTCAGCGGTATCATGCATGAATCAGCCAGTGATTAGCTTTCATGATAGCTATGTGATTCAGTTCATGAATTTGTCACGTGATCTGTGCATGGACAGGCAGGTGATTAGTGTTGATCAGCCACGTGATCAGTGCAATGATCCAGTCACCTGATGGGTGTATGATCATCACGCTGACCGGTACATGGAGCTACATGACATTTGCATGCTCAGCCACGTGAGTAGTGCATGATAGCCACCTGATCAGTGCATGATCAGTCACGTGTCAGTGCATGATCAAGTCATGTAATCTGTGCATGACAGGAACGCTGATCAGTGTATGACCAGCCAAGTGATGCAGTGCATGATATCCAACGTGATCACTGCATGATCAGTCACGTGATCAGTGGAATGTCAGCCACATGATCAGTGCATGATCAATTACGTGATCACTGCATGATCAGTTCACGTGACAGTATATGGTAGCTAGGTAATTCATTGCAAATGATCAGCCACATGAGCCGTGGCATGATAGCCCACGAAGATCCAGTGCATGATCAGTCACGTGATCAGTGCATGATCACTCACGCTGCCACAGTGCATGAATAAGTTCACCTGAATCAGCTGGCATGATCAATTAAACGTGAATCAGTTGCATGATCACTCCAACGTGACCAGTACATGGTAGCTACGCTGATTCACTGCAGAAGATAACAGCCGCGTGAGCAGTGCATGATAGCCAACGTGATCAGTGCATGATCTGTTCACAATGATCAGTTGTATGATCAATCGGGTTGATCAGTGATGGCAGTATGTGGTCAATGCATGATATAGACGTGATCAAGTGCATGATCATCTCGTGATCAGTGTAATGATCACCACGTGATAGTTGCAACCGATAGCCAGGTAATGATGCATGATAGCCAGATGATCAGTGCAAGGTGATCAGTCATGTTTTGATCATTGTATGATCAGCCCAAGAATAGGTGCATGATAGCCAACTGAATCAGTGGATGATCAGTCCAACGTGATCAGTGCATAGTCAGTCACGTGATCATTGCATGACTAGCCAGCGTGAATAGTGGCATGATCAATTTACGTGATAAGTGCATGATCAGTCACGTGATTCAGTGCATGATTCAGTCACGTGATGAGTGTATGATCAGCCCCGTGATCTGCGCATGATTCAGCAAAATAACAGTGCATGATCAGCCACGTGATCAGTGCACTGATCAGTCAGCATGATCAGTGCATGGTCATCACGTGATCAGTGCAAGTGATCATGTCCACGTGATTCAGTGCATGTGGAGTCATGTAGACAATGAAGATAGGCCGTGATCAGTGCAACGATCAGTCCCATGATGAGTGTAAATGATCAAGCCAAGGATCAGTGCAAGAGAGCTACGTGATGCAGTGATGATCAGCCACGTCATCAGTGGCATGATTTAGCTACGTGAGCAGTGCAATACAATTTCACGTGATCAGTGCATGCGCAATCACATGATCAGTGCATGAGAGCCACGTGATCAGTGCATGATTATTCACGTGATAGGTGTGGTGATCCAGCCAGTGAACAGTGCATGCTAGTCAGTATTAGGCCTGCTGAGCTGCGTGATTACTGTCTGCTCATCTGCTTGACAATGCCAGCTGAGCTGTACGATTCCCTGCCTGTCACCTCTTGACAATTGCCACCTGTGCTGCATTAATTCCTTGCTGCTCATTACTTGATTATTGCCAGGTGAGCAGCATGATTTCTCAGAGGTGAGTTCCATGATTATAGCCTGCTGACTGATTCCTGGCTTACTCAGCTCTTGGTCATTGCCTGCAGATCACATGATCAGTGTGTGAACCAAAATGATCAGCACATATCAGTCACATATCAATGCATGATAAGCCCAGGTGATCAGTGCATGATCAAATTACGTGATCATTGCCATGATGAGCCACGTGAGCAGTGCATGAATAGCCACGTTGATCAGTGCATGATCAGTCACATGATCAGGTGCGTGATTAGTCCCACGTGTTCAAGTGCATTGATCAGCCACGTGATCAGTGCAATGATAATTAAGTGATTAGTGCATGATCCAGTTAGTGAGGCAGAGTATGATCAGCCATGTGATCAGTGCAAATGGTCAGACACGGTGAAGAGTGTGTGATCAGCCACATGGTCAGTGCATGATATCCACAACGGGATCAGTGCATGATCATTACGTAATCAGTGATGAATCAGCCACGTGAAAAGTGCATGCTCCAGTCACGTGTCGTGATCAGGGCCTGCTGAGCTGCGTGATTCCTGTCTATATTTGCTCTTTGACATGCCCAAGCTGAGGCTGCAGCATTCCTGCCTGTCGTCTGCTTGCAATTGCCAGCTGTGCTGCGTAATTTCCTGCCTGCTCAGGCTGCTTGATTAATTTGCCAGCTGACACATGATTCCCTACTACGAAGCTGAGTTCCATATTATTGCCTTGTGAACGATTTGTTGATTTTTCGTGCCCTACTTATACTGGGCAGCTCATTTGTTAATTGCCCAGCATCCAAAAAGGCCGACAAAGAAAAATAGGAAAATTGGATCAGTTTATGATTTTTAGTCAGCAAATCAAAAACAAGAACACTTGGTAGAAGATCAGGTCGCATGTATTGATCAGTACAAACAATGATCGAGGAGGCCGGATTGAGGATAAGTCACGTGCTGGGATTCAAACACTATCAGTTTGGATAGTTTGCATGTTGAATCAGGTTCCAAATATGGCCTCTCCAGATGCGGATGCGTTCGGTTCAAGCAACACTCATTGAGGTAATCGTTAGTGTGGCAGCTGAGATTAAAGCGCTGGCCAAAACCAGGGGCAGGTGATCACGTCACAGGTGGGGAAAGATCTGTGCAGCCAAGGTAATAGGATCAGTCAGATAGCTATTCTGATCAAGTTCATGATTATGTCACGTGATCTGTGCATGGACCACGGCGGTGGATCAGTGTATTGAACAGCAGCCAGTGATCAGGTGCATTGATTCCGTCCAAAAAAAACCGCATGATGGGTGTGGTATAATCAGTCCCTGCAGCACGGTCAGCTTAAAAATGTAGCTGCTACATGATCATGGGCACTGAATCAGCCACGTGAGTAGTGCATGATATGCCTACACACCTGATCAGGCAATGATCAGGGTCACAAAACCGTGGTTCAGTGCATGAATCAAGTCATGTATCTGTGCCTGGACCAGCACAGTGATCATGTATGACAAGACCAAGGGTTCAGTGCAATTAGTACAGATCAGGGTTCACACAGTGAGTCAACACTGCAATACGATCCCAAGGTCACTGATACCAGGTGCAAATATTTTTTCAGGATCAGTCACGTGTATAGGTAGGATGATTCAGGCCAGCACATGATCAGCAGTGCATAGCTGATCCAATTACGTGATCAGTGGCAGAGGAATCAAAGTCACGTGACCAGTAATATTGGGGTAGCTATGAGGTAATCATTGGCAAAATATTGAATTCAGCCACCATGGGAGGTAGAGGCGTATAAGGCCCTGCCGTGCATAGAATAAGGCCCACGCGCACGCATCTTTTCCAGTGGCAAATATTCATTCACAGTGATCCAGTGCATAGAAATCTCACCATGATAGCACGTGAACAGTGGCATGAATAAGTCAACCTGAATGCAGGCGCGCCCAAGGTGCATGACTCAATTAACGTGCTCGCAGTCAATGATCACTCGCATCAGACCGGCTCAATACGTGACTCAGTACAACAAATGGTAAGCAAATGACTTACGTGATCACTGCTGGTGAAACTACCGCGTAGAGCAGTGCATACAATGATAAGCCAAGTGATGAGTGAGATGATTGTTTCACCATGTGATCGTGTATGATTTTATCCGGTGATCAGTGCATGGGCAAGTGCAAATAGTGATCACGTGCATGAATATAGAGAAAACAGTGGGATTCAGTGCATGATCAGTCTTCGTGATCAGTGTAGTGACTCCAAAAGAACACCGTCCAATATTCACGCACAAGTTGATCAGTGCAAACGATAGCCCCAGGTATGAGTGCAGGATATTGAATGATAGCAGATGAGATTCTAGTTGCATGATAGCCGGTGTCACGCTGATCAATTTGGTATGATCAGCGCCAAAGTTAAATCAGTGGCAATGACAGATAGCAAACGT
>NW_020190191.1:2500-7500 GCF_002263795.3 Bos taurus
CTAACCCTAACCCTAACCCTAACCCTAACCCTAACCCTAACCCTAACCCTAACCCTAACCCTAACCCTAACCCTAACCCTAACCCTAACCCTAACCCTAACCCTAACCCTAACCCTAACCCTAACCCTAACCCTAACCCTAACCCTAACCCTAACCCTAACCCTAACCCTAACCCTAACCCTAACCCTAACCCTAACCCTAACCCTAACCCTAACCCTAACCCTAACCCTAACCCTAACCCTAACCCTAACCCTAACCCTAACCCTAACCCTAACCCTAACCCTAACCCTAACCCTAACCCTAACCCTAACCCTAACCCTAACCCTAACCCTAACCCTAACCCTAACCCTAACCCTAACCCTAACCCTAACCCTAACCCTAACCCTAACCCTAACCCTAACCCTAACCCTAACCCTAACCCTAACCCTAACCCTAACCCTAACCCTAACCCTAACCCTAACCCTAACCCTAACCCTAACCCTAACCCTAACCCTAACCCTAACCCTAACCCTAACCCTAACCCTAACCCTAACCCTAACCCTAACCCTAACCCTAACCCTAACCCTAACCCTAACCCTAACCCTAACCCTAACCCTAACCCTAACCCTAACCCTAACCCTAACCCTAACCCTAACCCTAACCCTAACCCTAACCCTAACCCTAACCCTAACCCTAACCCTAACCCTAACCCTAACCCTAACCCTAACCTAACCCTAACCCTAACCCTAACCCTAACCCTAACCCTAACCCTAACCCTAACCCTAACCCTAACCCTAACCCTAACCCTAACCCTAACCCTAACCCTAACCCTAACCCTAACCCTAACCCTAACCCTAACCCTAACCCTAACCCTAACCCTAACCCTAACCCTAACCCTAACCCTAACCCTAACCCTAACCCTAACCCTAACCCTAACCCTAACCCTAACCCTAACCCTAACCCTAACCCTAACCCTAACCCTAACCCTAACCCTAACCCTAACCCTAACCCTAACCCTAACCCTAACCCTAACCCTAACCCTAACCCTAACCCTAACCCTAACCCTAACCCTAACCCTAACCCTAACCCTAACCCTAACCCTAACCCTAACCCTAACCCTAACCCTAACCCTAACCCTAACCCTAACCCTAACCCTAACCCTAACCCTAACCCTAACCCTAACCCTAACCCTAACCCTAACCCTAACCCTAACCCTAACCCTAACCCTAACCCTAACCCTAACCCTAACCCTAACCCTAACCCTAACCCTAACCCTAACCCTAACCCTAACCCTAACCCTAACCCTAACCCTAACCCTAACCCTAACCCTAACCCTAACCCTAACCCTAACCCTAACCCTAACCCTAACCCTAACCCTAACCCTAACCCTAACCCTAACCCTAACCCTAACCCTAACCCTAACCCTAACCCTAACCCTAACCCTAACCCTAACCCTAACCCTAACCCTAACCCTAACCCTAACCCTAACCCTAACCCTAACCCTAACCCTAACCCTAACCCTAACCCTAACCCTAACCCTAACCCTAACCCTAACCCTAACCCTAACCCTAACCCTAACCCTAACCCTAACCCTAACCCTAACCCTAACCCTAACCCTAACCCTAACCCTAACCCTAACCCTAACCCTAACCCTAACCCTAACCCTAACCCTAACCCTAACCCTAACCCTAACCCTAACCCTAACCCTAACCCTAACCCTAACCCTAACCCTAACCCTAACCCTAACCCTAACCCTAACCCTAACCCTAACCCTAACCCTAACCCTAACCCTAACCCTAACCCTAACCCTAACCCTAACCCTAACCCTAACCCTAACCCTAACCCTAACCCTAACCCTAACCCTAACCCTAACCCTAACCCTAACCCTAACCCTAACCCTAACCCTAACCCTAACCCTAACCCTAACCCTAACCCTAACCCTAACCCTAACCCTAACCCTAACCCTAACCCTAACCCTAACCCTAACCCTAACCCTAACCCTAACCCTAACCCTAACCCTAACCCTAACCCTAACCCTAACCCTAACCCTAACCCTAACCCTAACCCTAACCCTAACCCTAACCCTAAACCCTAACCCTAACCCTAACCCTAACCCTAACCCTAACCCTAACCCTAACCCTAACCCTAACCCTAAAAATAACCCTAACCCTAACCCTAACCCTAACCCTAACCCTAACCCTAACCCTAACCCTAACCCTAACCCTAACCCTAACCCTAACCCTAACCCTAACCCTAACCCTAACCCTAACCCTAACCCTAACCCTAACCCTAACCCTAACCCTAACCCTAACCCTAACCCTAACCCTAACCCTAACCCTAACCCTAACCCTAACCCTAACCCTAACCCTAACCCTAACCCTAACCCTAACCCTAACCCTAACCCTAACCCTAACCCTAACCCTAACCCTAACCCTAACCCTAACCCTAACCCTAACCCTAACCCTAACCCTAACCCTAACCCTAACCCTAACCCTAACCCTAACCCTAACCCTAACCCTAACCCTAACCCTAACCCTAACCCTAACCCTAACCCTAACCCTAACCCTAACCCTAACCCTAACCCTAACCCTAACCCTAACCCTAACCCTAACCCTAACCCTAACCCTAACCCTAACCCTAACCCTAACCCTAACCCTAACCCTAACCCTAACCCTAACCCTAACCCTAACCCTAACCCTAACCCTAACCCTAACCCTAACCCTAACCCTAACCCTAACCCTAACCCTAACCCTAACCCTAACCCTAACCCTAACCCTAACCCTAACCCTAACCCTAACCCTAACCCTAACCCTAACCCTAACCCTAACCCTAACCCTAACCCTAACCCTAACCCTAACCCTAACCCTAACCCTAACCCTAACCCTAACCCTAACCCTAACCCTAACCCTAACCCTAACCCTAACCCTAACCCTAACCCTAACCCTAACCCTAACCCTAACCCTAACCCTAACCCTAACCCTAACCCTAACCCTAACCCTAACCCTAACCCTAACCCTAACCCTAACCCTAACCCTAACCCTAACCCTAACCCTAACCCTAACCCTAACCCTAACCCTAACCCTAACCCTAACCCTAACCCTAACCCTAACCCTAACCCTAACCCTAACCCTAACCCTAACCCTAACCCTAACCCTAACCCTAACCCTAACCCTAACCCTAACCCTAACCCTAACCCTAACCCTAACCCTAACCCTAACCCTAACCCTAACCCTAACCCTAACCCTAACCCTAACCCTAACCCTAACCCTAACCCTAACCCTAACCCTAACCCTAACCCTAACCCTAACCCTAACCCTAACCCTAACCCTAACCCTAACCCTAACCCTAACCCTAACCCTAACCCTAACCCTAACCCTAACCCTAACCCTAACCCTAACCCTAACCCTAACCCTAACCCTAACCCTAACCCTAACCCTAACCCTAACCCTAACCCTAACCCTAACCCTAACCCTAACCCTAACCCTAACCCTAACCCTAACCCTAACCCTAACCCTAACCCTAACCCTAACCCTAACCCTAACCCTAACCCTAACCCTAACCCTAACCCTAACCCTAACCCTAACCCTAACCCTAACCCTAACCCTAACCCTAACCCTAACCCTAACCCTAACCCTAACCCTAACCTAACCCTAACCCTAACCCTAACCCTAACCCTAACCCTAACCCTAACCCTAACCCTAACCCTAACCCTAACCCTAACCCTAACCCTAACCCTAACCCTAACCCTAACCCTAACCCTAACCCTAACCCTAACCCTAACCCTAACCCTAACCCTAACCCTAACCCTAACCCTAACCCTAACCCTAACCCTAACCCTAACCCTAACCCTAACCCTAACCCTAACCCTAACCCTAACCCTAACCCTAACCCTAACCCTAACCCTAACCCTAACCCTAACCCTAACCCTAACCCTAACCCTAACCCTAACCCTAACCCTAACCCTAACCCTAACCCTAACCCTAACCCTAACCCTAACCCTAACCCTAACCCTAACCCTAACCCTAACCCTAACCCTAACCCTAACCCTAACCCTAACCCTAACCCTAACCCTAACCCTAACCCTAACCCTAACCCTAACCCTAACCCTAACCCTAACCCTAACCCTAACCCTAACCCTAACCCTAACCCTAACCCTAACCCTAACCCTAACCCTAACCCTAACCCTAACCCTAACCCTAACCCTAACCCTAACCCTAACCCTAACCCTAACCCTAACCCTAACCCTAACCCTAACCCTAACCCTAACCCTAACCCTAACCCTAACCCTAACCCTAACCCTAACCCTAACCCTAACCCTAACCCTAACCCTAACCCTAACCCTAACCCTAACCCTAACCCTAACCCTAACCCTAACCCTAACCCTAACCCTAACCCTAACCCTAACCCTAACCCTAACCCTAACCCTAACCCTAACCCTAACCCTAACCCTAACCCTAACCCTAACCCTAACCCTAACCCTAACCCTAACCCTAACCCTAACCCTAACCCTAACCCTAACCCTAACCCTAACCCTAACCCTAACCCTAACCCTAACCCTAACCCTAACCCTAACCCTAACCCTAACCCTAACCCTAACCCTAACCCTAACCCTAACCCTAACCCTAACCCTAACCCTAACCCTAACCCTAACCCTAACCCTAACCCTAACCCTAACCCTAACCCTAACCCTAACCCTAACCCTAACCCTAACCCTAACCCTAACCCTAACCCTAACCCTAACCCTAACCCTAACCCTAACCCTAACCCTAACCCTAACCCTAACCCTAACCCTAACCCTAACCCTAACCCTAACCCTAACCCTAACCCTAACCCTAACCCTAACCCTAACCCTAACCCTAACCCTAACCCTAACCCTAACCCTAACCCTAACCCTAACCCTAACCCTAACCCTAACCCTAACCCTAACCCTAACCCTAACCCTAACCCTAACCCTAACCCTAACCCTAACCCTAACCCTAACCCTAACCCTAACCCTAACCCTAACCCTAACCCTAACCCTA
>NW_020190192.1:0-12048 GCF_002263795.3 Bos taurus
ACTGATCAAAGCTGACCATACTCTGATCACGTGACTGTGCATGCACTTATCACGTGGCTTATCATACACTGATCACGTGGTTGATCATGCACGATCATGCACTGATCATTTGGCTGATCGTACACTGATCACTTGACTGCTCATGCACTGATCACGTGACTGATCATGCACTGATCACTGGCTATCATGCACTGATCACGTGTCTATCATGCACTAATCATGTGATTGCCCATGAACTGATCACTTACCTGTTCATGCACTGATCACGTGGCTATCATTCACTGATCACGTGGCTGATCCTGCAATGATCACCTGACTGATTATGAACTGATTGTGTAGCTATCATGCACTGATCACATGAGTGCACATGACAAGATCACGTGACTGATCATGCACTGATCAGGTGGCTAAACATACATTGATCACTTAACTAACCATGCACTGATCACGTGGCAATCTTGCACTGATGACGTAGATGATCATGCACTGATCACATAGCTATCATCCACTGAGCACATGACTGCCCATGAACTGATTCCGTGGCTATCATACACTGATCAAGCGACATATCATGCACTGATCACTTGACTAATCATGCACTGATCACGTGGATATCATGCACTGATCACGTGGCTGATCGTGCACTGATTAGCTGGCTATCATACACTGATCAAGTGACTGCTCATGCACTCTTCACATACCTGATCATGCACTGATCACGTGGCTGACCATGCACTGATCACGAAGCTGATCATACACTGATCACGTGACTGTGCATGCACTGATTACGTGGCTGATCATACACTGATCACGTGGTGATCATTCACTGATCACGTGGCTGATCATGCACTAATCACCTTCTGGATCATGCACTGATCACGTGGCTGATCATACACTGATCACGTGGCTGATCATGCACTGATCACGTGGCTGATCATACTCTGATTACGAAGTTGATCATACACTGATCACGTGACTGCATCCACTGATCATTTGACTGTGCATGCACTGATCACATGGATGATCATGCACTGATTAATCATGTACTGGTCACTTGGCTATCATGCAGTGATCACGTGGCTGATCAGGAACTGATCACGTGCCTAATCATGCACAGGTCATGTGTCTGAATGTGGCTGATCATGTGATTGATCATGCGCTTTACACGTGGCTATCATGCACTGATGATGTGCCTCAGGAGGCAATAATCAAAGAGCTGAGCAGGCACAAATCACGCATTCAGCAGGCAATAATCATGGACATCACCTGTGATGAATCATGCTGCTCAGCTGGCAAAAGTCAAGCAGATGAGCAGGTAGGAATCACACGGCTCAGCTGGCAATTGTCAAGCAGATGAGAAGGCAGGAATCACGAAGCTCAGCTGGCAATAATAACGCAGATGAGCAGCCAGGAATCACGCAGCTCAACTGGCAATTATCAAGCCGATGAGCAGGCAGGAATCACGCATCTCAGCTGGCAATTATCTAACCGATGAGCACGCAGGAATCACGCAGCTCAGCTGGCGATTATCAAGACGATGAGCAGGCAGGAATCAAGCAGCTCAGCTGGCTCTTGTCAAGCAGCTGAGCAGACAGGAAAAACGCAGCTCAGTAGGCCCTGATCACGTGACTGAGCACGCACTGTTCACGTGGCTGATCATACACTGATCACGTGCTTGATCATGCCCTGATCACATGGCTATCATTCACTGATCACTTGACTGTGCATGCACTGATCACGTGGATGATCATACAGTGATCACGTGACTGATCATGCACTAAAAAAATGGCTGATCATGCACTGATCACGTGACTGATCATGCATTGATCACGTGATTGATCATGCACTGATTAATCATGTACTGGTCACGTGGCTATCATGCACTGATCACGTGGCTGATCATACACTTATCACGTGGCTATCATGAACTGATCACATGGCTATCATGCACTGATTCCGTGGCTGATCATGCACTGATCATGTGGCTACCATGCACTGATCACGTGGCTGATCATGCACTATTCACATGGCTGATCATGCACTGATCACGAAGCTGAGCATACAATGATCAGGTGACTGTGCATGCACTCATTACGTGGCTGATCATGCACTGATCACGTGGCTGATCATGCCCTGATACCCTGGCTATCATACACTGATAAGGTGACTGATCATGCACTCTTTACGTGCCTGATCATGCACTGATCACATGACTGATCATGCACTGATCACATACCTGATAATGCACTGATCATTTGGCTGATCATATACTGATAACGTTACTGTTCATGCACTGATCACGTGGCTATCAAGCACTGATCACGTGGCTGATAATGCACTTGTCACATGGATGATCATACACTGATAACGTGAGAGATCATGCACTGAATACATGACTGATCATGCACTGATCACGTGGCAATCATGCACTGATAACGTGAGTGCCCATGCACTGATTATGTGGATGATCATACACTGATCACCTGACTGATCATGCACTGATCACGGGACTGATCATGCACTGATCACGTGGCTATCATGCACTGATAATGTGACTGCGCATGCACTGATCATGGAACTGTAGGCAATGATCACTTGGCTATCATGCACTGATCACGTGGCTGATCATGCACTGATCATGTGACTGAGCATGCACCGATCACGTACTATCATGCATTGATCACTTGGCTATCATGCACTGATCACGTGGCAGATCATACACTGATCAGGTGGCTGATCATGTACTGGTCAAGTGGCTATCATGCACTGATTACGCGGCTGATCATACAGAGATTACGTGGCTATCATGCAGTGATCACGTGGCTGATCATGCACTGATCACGTGACTGATCATGCACTGATCACGTGGCTATCATGCACTAATCATGTGGCTAATCTTACATTGATCACCTAAATAATCATGCACTGATCACCTGGCGATCTTGCACTGATCCCGTGGCTGATCAGGCACTGATAACTTAGCTATCATGAACTGATCACATGACTGGGCCAGAACTGATCACGTGGATATCATACACTGGACACGTTGACAGATCATGCACTGATCACGTGACTGATCATGCACTGATCTGGTGGCTATCAATGCATTGATCACGTGGTTGATCATACACTGTTCACCTGACTGATCATGCACTGATCACGTGGCTATCATGCACTGATCACGTGGCTATCATGCACTGATCACGTGGCTATCATGCACTGATCACGTGGCTGATCATGCAGTGATCTGTTGGCTATCATGCACTGTTCACAGGCCTATCATGCTCTTGCATCACCTGGATGATCATACACTGATGAAGTGGCTATCATGCACTGATCACGTGGACTTTTCATGCACTGATCACGTGGTTATCATGCACTTTTCACGTGTCTATCATGCACTGATCACTGCTATCATGCACTGATCCACGTGCTGATCATGCAGTGATCTGTTGGCTCTCATGCACTTAATCACGTGCCTATCATGCACTTAGCACGTGGATGATCAATACACTGATCACGGGCTATTCATTACACTTGATAACGAGGAACTGATCAGTGCACTAATCAAGTGGCTATCATCCAACTGGATTACGTGGCTAGCATGAACTGATCACCTGGCTGATCATGCAGTGATCTGTTTGGCTATCAGCGCACTGATCACTGGTTATCATGCACTTGATCACCTGGCTATCATGCACTGATCACTTGGCTAGCATGCACTGATCACGTGGTGCTGATCATGCAGTGATCTGTTGGTTCTCATGCATGATCACGTGCCTATCATGCACTGAGCACTTGGGATGATCATACACTGATCACGAGGCTGATCATACACTGATAACGTGACTGATCATGCAGTAATCAAGTGGTATCATGCACTGATTACGTGGCTAGCATGCACTGATCACGTGAATGATCATGCAGTGATCACGTCGCTATCATGCACTGATCTCGAGATTGGGCATGCACTGATCACGAGGATGATCATACAGTGATCACGTTCAGATCATGCACTGAAGACGTGATTGATCATGCACTGATCATTTGGCTATCATGCACTGATCACGTTCCTATCATGCCCTGAACACGGGATGCACATGAACTGATCACGTACATGTAGGCAATGATCACGTGGGAATCATGCACTCCTCATGTGACTGAGCATGCACTGATCACGTAGCTATCATGCATTGATCACTTGGCTATCATGCACTGAACACGTGGCTGGTCATACACTGATCACGTGACTGCACATGCACTGATCACGTGGCTGATCATACAGTGATCACGTGGCTGACCATGCACTGATTTCGTGTCTGATCATGCACTGATCTCGTAGCTATCATGCACTGATCACGTGACTGTGCATGCACTGATCACGTGGCTGATCATGCACAGATCACGTGGCTTTTCATGCAATGATAGCCTGGCTATCATACACTGATCACGTGACTGATCATGCACTCTTCACTTGCCTGATCATGCACTGATCACGTGGCTGTATCGCAATGATCACGAAAGCTAATATACGCTGATCACGTGACTGTGCCTGATCTGTGGCTGATCATGTGCACAGTGGCTGATCATAACACTGGCACTAGATCTGTGCAGGCACTGATCACCTGGCTGCTCATGCACTGATCAGTGGCTGATCATACACTGATCATGTGGCTGATCATGACACTATCACGTGGCTGATCATAGCACTGATCATGGCTGATCATAACTGAATCACATGACTTATCATGCACTGATCAGCGTGTCTGATCATGATGCACTGATCACGTACATGATCATGCACTGATCATTTGGCTGATCATACACTGATCACGTGACTACGCATGCACTGATCACTTGGCTGATCATGCACTGATCACGAGGCTGATCATGCACTGATAACTTGGACTATCATACACTGATCACGTGACTGATCATGCACTGAACACGTGGCTAATCATGCACTGATCAAGAAGCTGATCAATACACTGATCACGTGACTGTGCATGCACTGATCCACGAAGCTGATCATACACTGATCACTGGTGACTGATCATGCTGCCACTGATCACGTGGCTGATCATGCAGTGATCATATGGACTGATTATGCACTGATCGCTTAGCTATAGTGCACTGATCACAAGAATGCACATGCCATGATCATGTGACTGATCATGCACTGATCACGTGGCTATCATGCACTGATCACGTGGTTAATCATGCACTGATCACGTGACTGATTATGCACTGATCGCGTAGCTATCATGCACTGATCACATGACTGCGCATGCCCATGATCACGTGATTGATCATGCACTGATCACGTGGCTGTCATGCACTGATCATGTGGCTAATAATACATTGAACACCTAAATAATCATGCACTGATAACGGGCGACCTTGCACTGATCACGTGGCTGATCAGGGCACTGATAATTAACTTGCTATATGCACTGATCACATGACTGTGCAAGAACTGACAACGTGGATATCATACACTGGACACGTGACAGATCATGCACTGATCACTTGACTGATCATGCACTGATCTGGTGGCTATCATGCATTGATCCCGTTGTTGATCATACAATGATCACGTGACTGATCATGCACTCATCACATGGCTATAATGCACTGATCACTTGGCTATCATGCACTGATTCACGTGCCTATCATGCACTGATCCGTGGATGATCATACATTGATCACGAGGCTGATTATACACTGATCACGTGACTGATCATGCACTGATCAAGTGGCTATCATGCACTGATCACGTGGCGTAGCATGCACTGATCACGTGTATGATCATGCAGTGATCACGTGACTGATTATGAACTGATTTCGTAGCTATCATGCACTGATCACATGACTGCACATGCCATGATCACGTGACTGATCATGCACGGATCAGGTGGCTATCATGCACTGATCACGTGGCTGATCATACACTGATCATGTGGCTGATCATGCACTCATCACGGTTGCGTATCCTTCACTCATCACGTGGCTGATCATGCACTGATCACGTGGCTGATGATGCACTAATCACGTGGCTAATCATACACTGTGATTGAACATAACTAATCATGCACTGATCCCTTGGCAATCTTGCACTGATCACGTGACTGATCATAGCACTTGATCTGGGTTGGCTACCATGCATTGATCCCGTGGATTGATCGTACACTGATCACAAGTGACTGATCATGCACTAGTCACGTGGCTGATATAGCATTCACACGTGGACTTGATCATGCACTGATCACCTGGCTATCCTGCACTGATAACGTAGCTGATCATGCACTGATCACCGTGATTGATCATGCACTGAAGACGTGACTGATCATGCCACTGATCACGTGGCTATCATCGCAACTGATCAAGTGGCTGATCATACTCTGCTCCCGAAACTGATCATGCACTGATCACGTGGTGATCAGAAACTGATCACGTGACTGAGCATACAGTGATAAGTGTCTGAATATTGCTGATATGGTATTGATCATGCGGTGATCACTTGGGTATCATGCACTGATCACCTGACTCCCATGCACTGATCATGTAACTGTAGGCAATGATCACATGGCTATCATGCAGTGATCACGTGCTGATATGCCTGATCACGTGACTGCAGTGCACTGATGACGTGGCTGATCATACAGTGATCACGTGATGATCATGCACTGATCATGTGGCTGATCATTGCACTAATCACGTTGCTGATCATGGACTGGTCAGGTGGCTATCATGCACTGCATTATGGGGCTGATCATTCACCTGATCACATGGCAATAATGCACTGATCACCGTGTCTTATCAAACACTGATCACTTGACTGATCATGCACTGATCACGTGCCTGATCATGCACTGATCACGTGGCTGATCATGCACTGATCACGAAGCTGATCATACACTGATCACGAGACTGCATGCACTGATCATTTGGATGATCATGCACTGATCAAGGGGCTGATTATGCACTGATCACGTGGCTGATCATACAATGTTCACGTGACTGATAATGCACTGATTCACGTGCCTGATCTGCACTGATTACGTGGCTGAGCATGCACTGATCACGAAGCTGATCATACACTGATCACGCGGACTGTGCATGCACTGAAAACGTGGGTGATCATGCATTCATCACGTGGCTGATCATGCACTGATCACATGGCTGATAATACACTGTTCATGTGCCTGATCATGCACTAAATATGTTGCGGATAATGCAATGATCGTGTGGCTGATCATACACTGATCACGTGGCTGATCATATTCTGATCACGTGGCTGATCAGGCACTGAATAATCATGTACTGTTCACGTGGCTATCATGCACTGATCACGTGACTGATCATGCACTGATCACGTGGATATCATGCACTGCTCATGTGACTGAGCATGCACTGATCACTTAGCTATCATGCATTGATCACTTGGCTATCATGCACTGAACACGTGGCTGATCATACACTGATCACGTGACTGCATATGCACTGATCACGTGGCTGATCATACAGTGATCAAGTGGCTGATCATGCACTGATTACTTGGCTGATAATGCACAGATCTCGTAAGTATCATGCACTGATCACATGGCTATCATGCACTGATCCCATGGCTGATCATGCAGTGATCACCTGACTGATCATGCACAGTCGTGGCTATCATGCACTGATCACGTGGCTGATCATACACTGATCACGTGACTGATCATGCACTCTTCACGTGCCTGATCATGCACTGATCACGTGGCTGATTATGCACTGATCACGAAGCTCATCATACACTGATCACGTGACTGTGCATGCACTGATCACGTGGCTTATGATGCACTGATCACGTGGCTGATCATGCATTGATCACGTGCCTGATCATACACTGATCACGTGGCTGATCATGCACTAATCACGTTGTGGATCATGCAGTGATCACGTGGCTGAAAATACAGTGATCACGTGGCTGATCATGGACTGATCACGTGCGTGACCATGAACTGCTCACGTGGCTGATCATGCACTGATCATGAAGCTGATCATACACTGATCACGTGACTGTCCATGTACTGGTCATGTTGCTGATATTGCCCTGATCATGGGGCTGATCATACACTGATCACGTGGCTGATAATGCACTAATCACGTTGCTTATCATGCTCTGCTCAGGTGGCTATCATGCACTGATCACGTGGCTAATCATGCACTGATCACGTGTCTCATCGTACACTTATCACGTGGCTGATCATGCACTAATCACGTTGCTTAACATGCACTGATCAGTTTGCTATCATGCACTGGATCACGTGGCTGAACATACACTGATCATGGGACTGCGCATGCACTGATCACGTGATTGATATGCACTGATCACGTGGCTATCATGCAATGATCACGTGTCTAGCATGCACTGAACACGTGGCTGATCATACACTGCTCACGTGACTGCACATGCACTAATCACGTGGACTGCACATGCACTGATCACGTAATTGTATATGCAATGATCACGTGGGCTATCATGCACTGATCACGTGGCAATCATGCCTGTCATGTGACAGAGCAGCACTGATCACGTAGCTATCATGCATTGATCACTGGTCTATCATGTACTGATCAACGTGACTGCACATGCAGTGATCAACATAATTGTAGCAATGATTACGTGGCTATCATGCACTGCTCATGTGACTGAGCATGCACTGATTACGTAAGCTATCATGCATTGATCACTTGACCTATCATGCACTGAACACGTGGCTGATCATACACTGATCACGTGACACTGCACATGCACTGATCACGTGACCTGATCATACAGTGATCACGTGGCTTTGATCATGCACTGATTACGTGGCTGATCATGCACTGATCTCATATCTATCATGCACTGATCACATGGCTATCATGCACTGATCACGTGGCTGATCATACACTGATCACGTGACTGACCATGCACTGATCACGAGTCTGATTATGCACTGATCACTTGGCTGATCATGCACTGATCACAAAGCTGATCATACACTGATCACGTGACTGTGCATGCACTGATCACGTGGCTGATCATGCACTGATCACGTGGCTGTTCATGCAATGATAACCTGGCTATCATACACTGATTATGTGTCTGATCATGCACTCTTCACTGGCCTTATCATGCACTGATCATGTGGCTGATCATGCAATGATCACGAAGCTGATCATACACTGATCACGTGACTGTGCCTGCACTGACCATGTGGTTGATCATGCACTGATCACGTGGGAGAGCATGAACTGGTCACGTGGCTGATCATACACTGATCACGTGACTGATCATCTGCACTAATCACTTTGCGTATTATGCAATGATCACGTGGCTGATCATACGCTGATCACGTGGCTGTTCATGCACTGATCACGTGGCTGAAATACACTGATCAAATTACTGATGATGCATTGATCACGTGCCTGATCATGCACTGATCACGAAGCTGGTCATACACTGATCACGTGGCTGATCATACACTGATCACGTGACTGATCATGCACTAATCACGTTGCGGATTATGCAATGATCACGTGGCTGTTCATGCACTGTTCACGTGGCCTTGAAATACACTGAACAAATTACTGATAATGCACTTGATCACGTGCCTGTTCATGCACTGTTCACGAAGCTGATCATACACTGATCACGTGGCTGATCATACACTGATCACATGACTGTGCATGCACTGATCACGGTGGCTGATCATGCACTGATCATTGCTGATAATGCACTGATCACGTGGCTTGATCATGCACTGATCACGTGGCTGATCATACACTGATCACGTGGCTGATCATGCACTGATTACGTGGCTTATCATACACTGATCACATGACTTATCATGCACTGATCAGGTGCCTGATCATGCACTAATCACGTACCTGATCATGCACTGATCATTTGGGCTGATCATTACACTGATCCCGTGACTTGCGCATGCACTGAACACTTGACTGATCATTCACTGATCACCTGGCTATAATGCACTGATCATGTGTCTATAATGCACTAATCACGTGACTGCGCATGAACTGATCACTTACCTGTTCATGCACTGATTACGTGGCTATCATGCACTGATCATGTGGCTGATCATGCAATGATCACGAAGCTGATCATACACTGATCGCGTGACTGTGCCTGCACTGATCATGTGGTTTATCATGCACTGATCACGTGGGAGATCATGAACTGATCACGTGGCTGATCATACACTGATCACGTGACTGATCATGCACTAATCAGGTTGCGGATTATGCAATGATCACGTAGCTGTTCATGCACTGATTACGTGGCTGAAATACACTGATCAAATTACTGATAATGCACTGATCACGTGCCTGATCATGCACTGATCACGAAGCTGATCATACACTGATCACGTGGCTGATCATACATTGATCACATGACTGTGCATGCACTCATCACGTGCCTGATCATACACTGATCACGTGGCTGATCATACACTGATCACATGACTGTGCATGCACTCATCACGTGGCTGATCATGCACTGATCACGTGGCTGATCATGCAGTGATCACGTGGCTGATCATACACTGATCATTTGGCTGATAATGCACTGATCACGTGGCTGATCATGCATTTATCACGTGGCTGATCATACACTGATCACGTGGCTGATCATGCACTGATTACGTGGCTGATCATACACTGATCACATGACTTATCATGCACTGATCAGGTGCCTGATCATGCACTGATCATTTGGCTGATCATACACTGATCCCATGACTGCGCATGCACTGATCACGTGACTGATCATTCACTGTTCACCTGGCTATCATGCACTGATCATGTGTCTATCATGCACTAATCACGTGACTGCGCATGAACTGATCACTTACCTGTTCATGCACTGATTACGTGGCTATCATGCCCTGATCACGTGGCTGATCATGCACTGATCACATGACTGATTATGCACTGATCGTATAGCTATAACGCACTGATCACATGACTGGGCATGCCATGATCATGTGACTGATCATGCACTGATCACGTGCCTATCATGAACTGATCACGTGGCTGATCATGCACTGATCACGTGGCTATCATGCACTGATCATGTGGCTAATCATACATTGATCACCTAAATAATCATGCACTGATCACGGGGCGATATTGCACTGATCACGTGGCTGATAAGGCACTGATAACTTACCTATCATGCACTGATCACATGACTGCGCAAGAACTGATCACGTGGATATCATACACTGGACATGTGACAGATAATGCACTGATCACGTGACTGATCATGCACTGATCACTTGACAATCTTGCACTGATCACGTGGCTGATCATGCACTGATCACGTAGCTATCATGCACTGATCACATGACTGCGCATGAACTGATCATGTGGATATCATACACTGATCAAGTGACATATCATGCAGTGATCACTTGAATGATCATGCACTGATCACGTGGCTATCAGGCACTGATCACGTGCCTGTTCATGCACTAATCAGGTTGTGGATCATGCACTGATCACGTGGCTGATAATACAGTGATCACGTGGCTGATCATGCACTGATCACATGGATGATCATACACTGATCACATGACTAATCATGCACTGATCACATGCCTGACCATGAACTGATGACGTGGCTGATCATACACTGATCATGAAGCTGATCATACACTGATCACGTGACTGTGCATGCACTCATCTCGTGGATGATATTGCACTGGTCACGTGGCTGATCATGCACTATTCACGTGTCTGATCGTACACTGATCACGTGGCTTATCATGCACAAATCACGTTTCTTATCATGCACTGATCAGGTTGCTATCATGCACTGATCACGTGGATGATCATACACTAATCACGTGACTGCACATGCACTGATCAAGTGACTGGTCATGCACTGTTCACGTGTCTATCATGCACTGATCACGTGACTGCACATGCACTGATCACGTAATTGTAGGCAATGCTCACGTGGCTATCATGCACTGCTCATGTTACTGAGCATGC
>NW_020190194.1:0-12446 GCF_002263795.3 Bos taurus
CATTCATCATGTGACTGATCATGTGCTGATCATGTTTGGTGTCACACACTGATCATGTGCATCTGGAGGCAATGAACAAAGAGCTGAGTAGGCAGGAATCAGTCAGCAGGCTATAATCATGGAACTCAGCTCTGAGAAATCATGCTGCTCAGCTGGCAATAATCAGTAGATGAGCAGGCAGGAATTATGCAGCACAGGTGGCAATTGTCAAGCAGATGACAGACAGGAATCGTACAGCTCAGCTGGCAATTGTCAAGCAGATGAGCAGACAGTAATCACGCAGCTCAGCAGGCCTGAACACGTGACTGAGCGTGCACTGTTCACGTCGCTGATCACACACCTATCACGTGAATGATCATGCACTGATCACGTGGCTCTCATGCACTGATCACGTGATTGCGCATGCACTGACCACGTAATTGTATGCACTGCTCACGTGGCTATCATGCACTGATGACGTGGCTGATCATGCACTTAACATGTGACTGATCATGCACTGATCACGTAGCTATCTTGCACTGATCACTTGGCTGATCATACACTCATCACGGGACTGATCGTGCATTGATTATGGCGCTATCATGCATTGACTACATGACTCCACATGCACTGATCACGTGGATGATCATGCACTGATCACGTGACTGACCATGCACTGATCACGTGACTGATTCATGCACTGATCACGTGGCTGATCATGCACTGATCACGTGGCTATCACGCACTGCTCACGTGGCTGATCATGCAATGATCACGTAGCTACCATGTACTGGTCACGTGAATGATCATGCACTGATCACGTAATTGATCATGCACTGTCATGTGGCTGATCATGCACTGATCACGTGGCTGATCATACACTGATCACGTGACTGATCATGCACTGATCACGTGACTGATCATGCACTGATCACGTGGCTATCATGCACTGATCACTTGGCTGGTCATACTGATCACGTGCCTCGTCATCACTGATCACGTGGCTGATCATGCACTGATCACGTGACTGATCATGCACTGATCACGTGGCTATCATGCAGTGATCACGTGGCTATCATGCACAGATCACATGGCTGATCATGCAATGATCACGTAGCTACCATATACTGGTCACGTGACTGATCATACACTGTTCACCTGTCTGACCATGCACTGCTCACGTGGCTGATCACACACTGTTCATGGAACTGATCATGCACTGATCAGGTGGATATCATGCATTGATCACGTGGCTGAACATGCATTGTTCACGTGGCTTACCACACACCTGTCACGTGACTGATCATGCACTGATCACGTGGCACTCATGCACTGATCACGTGGCTGATCATACTCTGCTCACGTACCTGATCATGCACACATCACGTGGCTATCATGCACTTCTCACCTGGCTGGTCATGCAATGTTCACGTAGCTACCATATACTGGTCACGTGACTGATCATGCTCAGATCACGTAAATGATCATGCACTGTTCAGTTGACTGATCATGTACTGATCACGTGACTGATCATGCACTGATCACGTGGCTATCATGCACTGCTCACGTGGCTGATCATGCAATGATCACGTAGCAACCATGTACTGGTCACGTGACTGATCATGCACTGATCACGTAATTAATCCTGCACTGATCACCTGACTCATCATGCACTGATCACGTGGCTGATCACACACGTATCACGTGACTGATCATGCACTGATCACGTGGCTATCATGCACTAATCACGTGGATAAACATACACTGATCATGTGACAGATCATGCAGTGATCACGCGGCTATCATGCACTGCTCACGTGGCTGACCATGCAATGATCACGTAGCTACCATGTACTGGTCACGTGAGTGATCATGCACTGAGCACGTAATTGATCATACACTGATCAGGTGACTTATCATGCACTGTTCACGTGACTGATCATGCACTGATCACGTGACTGATCATGCACTGATCTCGTTGCTCTCATGCAAGGTTCACATGGCAGATCATGTAATGATCACGTAGCTACCATGTACTGGTCACGTGACTATCATGCACTGATCACGTAATTGATCATGCACTGATCACGTGGCTGATCATACACTGATCACGTGACTGATCATGCACTGATCACGTGGCTGATCATGCAATGATCACGTAGCTACCATGTACTGGTCACGTGGCTGATCATGCACTAATCACGTAATTGATCATGCACTGATCACGTGGCTGATCATGCAATGATCATGTAGCTACCATGTACTGGTCACGTGACTGATCATGCACTAATCACGTAATTGATCATGCACTGATCACGTGGCTGATCATGCACTAATCACGTGACTGGTCATGCACTGATCACGTGGCTGATCATGCACACATCACGTGGCTATCATGCACTGCTCACGTGGCTGGTCATGCAATGATCACGTCGCTACCATATACTGGTCACGTGAATGATCATGCACAGATCACGTAAATGATCATGCACTGTTCCCGTGACTGATCATGTACTGATCACGTGACTGATCATGCACTGATCACATGGCTATCATGCTCTCCTCAAGTGGGTGATCATGCAATGATCATGTAGCAACCATGTACTGGTCACCTGACTGATCATGCACTGATCATGTAATTGATCCAGCACTGATCACGTGGCTCATCATGCACTGATCCCGTGACTGATCATGCACTGATCACGTGGCTATCATGCACTGATCACTTGGCTGGTCATACACTGATCACGCAGCTACCACTGTCGTGACTGATCATGCACTGATGACGTAATTGATCATGCACTGATCATGTGGCTGATCATGCACTGATCACGTGACTTATCATGCACTGATCACGTGGCTTAATGCACTGATCACATGGCTGGTCCATACACTGATCACGTGCCTGGTCATGCACAGATTACTTGACTGATCATGCACTGATCACGTCACAGATCATGCACTGATCACCTGGCTATCATGCACTACTCACGTGGCTGATCATGCAATGATCATGTAGCTACCATGTACCGGTCACGTGACAGATCATACACCCATCAGGTGACTGATCATGCACTGATCACGTGGCTATCATGCACTGTTCACGTGGCTTGATCATACACTGATCACCTGCCTGGTCATGCACAGATCACGTGACTAATCATGAACTGAATCACGTAGCAATCATTCACTGATCACCTGGCTGATCATGCACTGATCACGTGGCTATCATGGCAATGATCACGTGGCTATCATGCACTGATCACGTGGCTGATCATGCACTGATACCGTGACTGAGCATGGACTGATCACATGACTATCATGTAGTGATCACGTGACTTAATGGCGCTGACCATGTGACTGATCATGCGCTGAGCATGTTTGCTATCATACACTGATCATGTGCCTCTGGAGGCAATAAACAAAGAGCTGAGTAGGCATGAATCAAACAGTCAGCAGGCAATAATCATGGAACTCAGCTGTGAGGAAATCATGCTGCTCAGCTGGCAATAATCAAGCAGCTGAGCAGGCAGGAATTACACAGCACAGCTGGCAATTGTCAAGCAGATGGACAGGCAGGAATCGTGCAGCTCAGACTGGCAATTGCAAGCAGATGAGCAAACAGGAACCACGCAGCTCAGGCAGTCCCTGATCCACGTGACTAGAGGCATGCCACTGTTTACACTGGCTGATCATACACTGATCACCGTGCATTGATCAACGCACTGGATCACTTGGAACTCATCACTGATCACGTGGCTAATCATACACTGTTCACGTGTCTGACCATGCACTGATCCGTGGCTGATCATACACTGCTCACGTACTGATCATGCACTGATCACGGTAATTGATCATGCACTGATCACCGTGGCTGGATCATGTAATGATCAAGTAGACTACCATGTACATGGGTCCCGTGAAGTGATCATGCACTGATCACGTAATTGGATCATTACCACTGATCACGTGCTGATCATGCCACTGACACGTGACTGATCATGGCACAATCCACGTGACTGGATCATGCCTGATCACGTGCTATCATGCACTGCTCACGTGGCTGATCATGCAGTGATCACGCAGCTACCATGTACTGGTCACATGACTGATCTTGCACTGATCACGTAATTGATCATGCACTGATCACCTGGCTTATCATGCATTCATCATGTGACTGATCATGCTGCTGGATCATGTTTTGGTGCACACACGGGATCATGTGCATCTGGAGGCAATGAACAAAAGAGCTGAGTAGGGCAGGACATCGAGTCAGCAGGCTATAATCATGGCACTCAGCTCTGAGACAATCACTGCTGCTTCAGCTGGCAATAATCCAAGTAGGGATGAGCAGGCCAGGGAATTATGCAGCAGCAGGTTGGCATTGTTTCCAAGGAGATGAGCAGACCAGGAATCGTAGAAACGCTTCAGCTAGGCAATTGTCAAGGCAGATGAGCAAGACGAGCTAATTCACGGCAGTTTCAGCGAGGCCTGATCACGTGGACTGGAGAATCGCACTGTTCACGTCGCTGATCACACACCTATCACTGTGAATGATCATGCACTGATCACGTGGCTCTCCATGCACTGATCACGTGATTTGCGCATGCACTGCCCACGTAATTTGTATGCAGCTGCCTCACAGTGGCTATCATGCACTGATGACGTGGCTAGATCATGCATCTTAACATGTGACTGATCATGCACTGATCACGTAGCTATCTTGCACATGATCACTTGGGCTGATCATACACTCATACACGGGACTGATCGTGCATTGATTATGGCGCTATCATGCATTGACTACATGACTCCACATGCACTGATCACGTGGATGATCATGCACTGATCACGTGACTGACCATGCACTGATCACGTGACTGATTATGCACTGATCACGTGGCTGATCATGCACTGATCACGTGGCTATCACGCACTGCTCACGTGGCTGATCATCCAATGATCACGTAGCTACCATTGTACTGGTCACGTGGAATGATCATGCACTGATCACGTAATTGATCATGCACTGGTCATGTGGCTGATCATGCACTGATCACGTGGCTGATCATACACTGATCACGTGACTGATCATGCACTGATCACGTGACTGATCATGCACTGATCACGTGGCTATTATGCACTGATCACTTGGCTGGTCCATACTGATCACGTGCCTCGTCATGCACTGATCACGTGGCTGATCATGCACTGATCACGTGACTGATCATTGCACTGATCACGTGGCTATCATGCAGTGATCACGTGGCTATCATGCACAGATCACATGGCTGATCATGCAATGATCACCGTAGCTACCATATACTGGTCACGTGACTGATCATACACTGTTCACGCTGTCTGACCATGCACTGCTCACGTGGCTGATCACACACTGTTCATGGGAACTGATCATGCCACTGATCAGGTGGATAGTCATGCATTGATCACGTGGCTGAACATGCATTGTTCACCGTGGCTTACCACACACCTGTCACGTGACTGATCATGCACTGATCACGTGGGCACTCATGCACTGATCAACAGTGGCTGATCATACTCTGCTCACGTAACTGATCATGCACACATCACGTGGCTATCATGCACTTCTCACCTGGCTGGTCATGCAATGTTCACGTAGGCTACCATAATACTGGTCACGTGACTGATCATGCTCAGATCACGTAAATGATCATGCACTGTTACAGTTGACTGATCATGTACTGATCACGTGTCTGATCATGCACTGATCACGTGGCTATCATGCACTGCTCACGTGGCTGATCAATGCAAAGATCACGTAGCAACCATGTACTGGTCACGTGACTGATCATGGCACTGATCACGTAATTAATCCTGCACTGATCCACCTGACTCATCATGCACTGATCACGTGGCTGATCACACACTGTATCACGTGCTGATCAGGCACGATCAGTGGCTATCATGCACTAATCACGTGGATAAACATACACTGATCATGGTGACAGATCATGCAGTGGATCACGCGGCTATCATGCACTGTTCACGTGGCTGACCATGCAATGATCACGTAGCTACCATGAACTGGTCACGTGAGTGATCATGCACTGAGCACGTAATTGATCATACACTGATCAGGTGACTTATCATGCACTGGTTCACGTGACTGATCATGCACTGATCACGTGACTGGATCATGCACTGATCTCGTTGCTATCATGCAAGGTTCACATGGCAGATCATGTAATGATCAGGTAGCTACCATGTACTGGTCACGTGATATCATGCACTGATCACGTAATTGATCATGCACTGATCACGTGGCTGATCATACACTGATCACGTGACTGATCATGCACTGATCACGTGGCTGATCATGCAATGATCACGTAGCTACCATGTACTGGTCACGTGACTGATCATGCACTAATCACGTAATTGATCATGCACTGACCACGTGGCTGATCATGCAATTATCATGTAGCTACCATGTACTGGTCACGTGACTGATCATGCACTAATCACATAATTGATCATGCACTGATCTCGTTGCTATCATGCAAGGTTCACATGGCAGATCATGTAATGATCAGGTAGCTACCATGTACTGGTCACGTGACTATCATGCACTGATCACGTAATTGATCATGCACTGATCACGTGGCTGATCATACACTGATCACGTGACTGATCATGCACTGATCACGTGGCTGATCATGCAATGATCACGTAGCTATCATGTACTGGTCACGTGACTGATCATGCACTAATCACGTAATTGATCATGCACTGACCACGTGGCTGATCATGCAATTATCATGTAGCTACCATGTACTGGTCACGTGACTGATCATGCGCTAATCACATAATTGATCATGCACTGATCACGTGACTGGTCATGCACTGATCAGGTGGCTGATCATGCACTGATCACGTGACTGATCATGCACACATCACGTGGCTATCATGCACTGCTCACGTGGCTGGTCATGCAATGATCACGTCGCTACCATATACTGGTCACGTGAATGATCATGCACAGATCACGTAAATGATCATGCACTGTTCCCGGTGACTGATCATGTAACTGATCACGTGACTGATCATGCACTGATCACATGGCTATCATGCTCTCCTCAAGTGGGTGATCATGCAATGATCATGTAGCAACCATGTAACTGGTCACCTGACTGATCATGCACTGATCATGTAATTGATCCAGCACTGATCACGTGGCTCAATCAATGCACTGATCCCGTGACTGATCATGGCACTGATCACGTGGCTATCATGCACTGATCACTTGGCTGGTCATACACTGATCACGCAGCTACCAGTACTCGCAGTGACTGGATCATTGCACTGATGACGAATTGATCATGCACTGATCATGTGCTGATCATGCACTGATCACTTAACTGATCATGCACTGATCACGTGACTTATCATGCACTGATCACGTGGCTTTAATGCACTGATCACATGGCTGGTCATACACTGATCACGTGCCTGGTCATGCACAGATTACATGACTGATCATGCACTGATCACGTTCACCAGATCTATCGCCACTGATCACCTGGCTATCATGCACTACTCACTGTGGCTGACATGCAATGATCATGTAGGCTACCAATGGTACCCGGTCCACCGTGACAGATCATACACCCATCAGGTGACTGATCATGCAACTGATCACAGTGGCTAATCATAGCACTGACTTCACGTGGGCCTGATTCATACCCTGATCACCTGCCTAGTCATGCACAGATCCACAGTGACTAATCATGAACTGATCACCGTAGGCAATCATTCACGTGACTCACCCTGGCTGATCATGCACTGGATCACGTGGCTATCATGCAATGATCACGGTGGCTATCATGCACTGATCACACGTGGCTGATCATGCACTGATACCGTGACTGAGCATGGACTGATCACATGACTATCATGTAGTGATCACGTGACTTAATGGCGCTGACCATGTGACTGATCATGCGCTGAGCATGTTTGCTATCATACACTGATCATGTGCCTCTGGAGGCAATAAACAAAGAGCTGAGTAGGCATGAATCAAACAGTCAGCAGGCAATAATCATGGAACTCAGCTGTGAGGAATCATGCTGCTCAGCTGGCAATAATCAAGCAGCTGAGCAGGCAGGAATTACACAGCACAGCTGGCAATTGTTAAGCAGATGAAGGCAGGAATCGTGCAGCTCAGCTGGCAATTGTCAAGCAGATGAGCAGACAGGAACACGCCAGCTCAGCAGATCCCTGATTCACGTGACTGCGCATAGCACTGTTCACCTGGCTGATCATTACACTGGATCACAGTTGATTGATCAAAGCACATGATCCCTTGGATATCAATGCACTGATCACAGTGGGCTATCATTCCACTGTTCACGGGTGTCTGACCATCACTGCACACGCATGGCTGCTCATTACAACTGTTCACGTAACTGGATCGGATGCACTTGATCACGTAAATTGATCATGCACTTGATCACGTGGACCTTGATCATGTACTGATCACCGTACTACCATGTCACTGGTCCCCCGTGAGTGATCATGCACTGATCAACGTAATTGATCATTCACTGATCACGTGGCTGATCATGCACATGAACACGTGACTAGATCCATGCACAGGATTCACGTGGACTGATCATGCACCTGATCACGTGGCTATCAATGCACTGCTCACGTGGCTGATCATGCAGTGATCACGCAGCTACCATAGACTGGTCACGATGACTGATCTTGCACTGATCACAGTAATTGATCATGCACTGATCACCTGGCTTATCATAGCATTCCAATCATGTGACTGATCAATGTGGCTGAATGCATGTTTTGGTGGTCACACCACTGATCATGTGCAGTCTGGAGGCAATGAACAAAGAGCTGAGTAGGCAGGACTCAGTGCAGCAGGCTAACTAATCATGGAACTCAGCTTTCTCTGAGAATCATGCTGCTCAGCCTGGCAATAAATCAAGTAGATGAGCAGGGCAGGAATTTATGCAGCACAGGTGTTTCAATTGTCAAGCAAAGATTGAACAGACACGGAATCGTACAGCTCAGCTTGGCATATTGTCAAGGCAAGCATGAGCAGTAGCACGTAATCAACGCAGCTTTAGCAGGACTCCCTGAACAGCGCAGCGCTGACTTGAGAGCGATGCATTCGTGTCTTCAACAGTCGCTGACTCCGGGCGCAACGACCCAAGCCGCCTGGAGTCCACGTGAAATGATCCATGCATCTGATTACAGCGTGGCTCTCATGCACTGATCACGTGATTGCGCATGCACTGACCACGTAATTGTATGCACTGCTCACGTGGCTATCATGCACTGATGACGTGGCTGATCATGCACTTAACATGTGACTGATCATGCACTGATCACGTAGCTATCTTGCACTGATCACTTGGCTGATCATACACTCATCACGGGACTGATCGTGCATTGATTATGGCGCTATCATGCATTGACTACATGACTCCACATGCACTGATCACGTGGAATGATCATGCACTGATCACGTGACTGACATGCACTGATCACGTGACTGATTATGCACTGATCACGTGGCTGATCATGCACTGATCACGTGGCTATCACGCACTGCTCACGTGGCTGATCATGCAATGATCACGTAGCTACCATGTACTGGTCACGTGAATGATCATGCACTGATCACGTAATTGATCATGCACGGGTCATGTGGCTGATCATGCACTGATCACGTGGCTGATCATACACTGATCACGTGACTGATCATGCACTGATCACGTGACGATCATGCACTGATCACGTGACTGATCAAGAACTGATCACTTGGCTTGTAAAACTGATAACGAGCCTCATCATGCACTGATCACGTGGCTGATCATGCACTGATCACGTGACTGATCATGCACTGATCACGTGGCTATCAATGCAGTGATCACGTGGCTATCATGCACAGATCACATGGCTGATCATGCAATGATCACGTAGCTACCATATACTGGTCACGTGACTGATCATACACTGTTCACTGCTGTCTGACCATGCCACTGCTCACGTGGCTGATCACACACTGTTCATGGACTGATCATGCACTGATCAGGTGGATATCATGCATTGATCACGTGGCTGAACATGCATTGTTCACGTGGCTTACCACACAACCTGTCACGTGACTTTTCATGCACTGATAACGTGGCACTCATGCACTGATCACGTGGCTGATCATACACTGATCACGTGACTGATCATGCACACATCACGTGGCTATCATGCACTTCTCAACCTGGCTGGTCATGCAGATGTTCACGTAGCTACCATATACTGGTCACCACGGTGACTGATCATTGCTCAGATTCACGTAAATGATCATGCCACTGTTCAGTTGAACTGATCATGTACTTGATCTACGTGTCTGATCATCAATGCCAACTGATCACGTGGCTATCATGCACTGCTCACGTGGCTGATCATGCAAATGATCACGTAGCAACCATTGTACATGGTCACGTGGACTGATCATGCCACTGATCACGTAATTAATCCTGCACTGATCACCTTGACTCATGTCATGCCACTGATCACGTGGTGATCACAACACGTATCATACTGATAATGCAGCTGATCACTGATATCAGCACTAATCACGTGGATAAACATACACTGATCATGTGACACGATCATGCAGTGATCACGCGGCTATCATGCACTGCTTCACTGTCTGACCATGCAATGATCACGTAGCTTACACATGATACCTGGTCACGTGAGTGATCATGCATCTGAGCACGTAATTGATCATACCACTGATCAGGCTGACTTATCATGCACTGTTCACGTGACTGGATCATGCACCTGATTGCACGTGGACTGATCATGCACTGATCTCGTTGCTATCATGCCAAGGTTCACATGGGCAGATCATGTAAATGATCAGGGTAGACTACACATGTACTGGGTCACGTGACTATCATGCACTGATCACGTAATTGATCATGCCACTGATCACGTGGCTGATCTACACTGATCACGTGACTGAGTCATGCACTGATCACGTGGCGTGATCATGCAATGATGCACGTAGCTACACATGTACTGGTCACGTGACTGGATCATGCACTAATCACGTAATTGATCATGCACTGACCACGTGGCTGATCATGCATTATCATGTGAGCTACCATGTACTGGTACCGTGACTGATCATGCACTAATCACATTAATTGATCATTGCACTGATCTGTTGCCTATCATGGCAAGGTTCACATGGCAGATCATGTAATGATCAGGTTAGCTACCATGTACGGTCACGTGACTATCATGCACTGATCACGTAATTGATCATGCACTGATCACGTGGCTGATAATAACTGATCAGTGACTGATCATGCACTGATCACGTGGCTGATCATGGCATGATCACGTAGCTATCATGTACTGGTCACGTGACTGATCATGGCACTAATCACGTAATTGATCATGCACTGACCACGTGGCTTGATCATGCTAATGTATCATGTAAAGCTCACCCATGTATGAGGTCACAGTGGACTGATCATGCCGCCTATTCACATAATTGACTCAAGCACTGATCACGTGACTGGTCATGCACTGATCAGGTGGCTGATCATGGCACTGATCACGTGACTGATCATGCACACATCACGTGGCTATCATGCACTGCTCACGTGGCTGGTCATGCAATGATCACGTCGCTACCATATACTGGTCACGTGAATGATCATGCACAGATCACGTAAATGATCATGCACTGTTCCCGTGACTGATCATGTACTGATCACGTGACTGATCATGCACTGATCACATGGCTATCATGCTCTCCTCAAGTGGGGTGATCATGCAATGATCATGTAGCAACCATGTACTGGCACCTGACTGATCATGCACTGATCATGTAATTGATCCCACCTGATCACGTGGCTCATCATGCACTGATCCCGTGACTGATCATGCACTGATCACGTGGCTATCATGCACTGATCACTTGGCTGGTCATACACTGATCACGCAGCTACCATGTACTCGTCACGTGACTGATCATGCACTGATGACGTAATTGATCATGCACTGATCATGTGGCTGATCATGCACTGATCACTTAACTGATCATGCACTGATCACGTGACTTATCATGCACTGATCACGTGGCTTTAATGCACTGATCACATGGCTGGTCATACACTGATCACGTGCCTGGTCATGCACAGATTACATGACTGATCATGCACTGATCACGTCACAGATCATGCACTGATCACCTGGCTATCATGCACTACTCACGTGGCTGATCATGCAATGATCATGTAGCTACCATGTACCGGTCACGTGACAGATCATACACCCATCAGGTGACTGATCATGCACTGATCACGTGGCTATCATGCACTGTTCACGTGGCTGATCATACACTGATCACCTGCCTGGTCATGCACAGATCACGTGACTAATCATGA
>NW_020190195.1:0-84718 GCF_002263795.3 Bos taurus
GCACGGCATAAGCATGTGGAGCTCAACGTGACGAATCATGCCTTGCTCAAACTTGCCAATAATTCACAGCACTGGACCAGGCGGTAATCACCAAGCTCAGCTGGCAATATGTCCAAGCAGATGTGCCGACAGTGAACCACGCAGATCAGCTGCAATTGTCATGCAGATGAGCCGGCAGGAATCACGCAGCTGCAGGCCCTGACACGTGCACTTCAGGCACTGAACGTGGTCTGATCAAGTACGATCACGTACTGAGCATTGCACGATTCCGTGGTATCATGACATGAGTGACTGGCGGCATGCACTGTGACGTGGCTGATCGGCCTGATCACATGGACTATCATCACGCTGACACGTGTTTTATCAGGCAGATCAGACTGCAGGCGCTATCAGGACGTGCAGTCACGGCGACTATGAGCGACTGGATCACTGATGCGTGGTGCCGCCTGATCATGGCTATGACTATCGTGTTTATAGCATTCATCAAGGCACTGACATGGATGCAGCACGTGATACTGCGCATGCACTGATGAACGTGGCTGTTCGGGCACTGATCACGTGTTTATCAGGCAGTGCATCATGACGACAGCGCTGACAGGGATGTGCACGCACTGATCAGGTGGCTGATAGGAACTGCACCTGACCGCGATGCGTATCACGTGGCTGGTCGTTCACTGATCACGGTTTATCAAGACGGTTGATCACAGTGACATGGGGAGGCGCTGATCACGTGACTGGTGCGCGTCCCAGTGATCACGGTGTGCTGTAGCAAGGCACTGACTATCGTGACTGAGCATGCTACTTGAATCATTGGCCGTGGAGCGTGTGGAGCGCATCCACTCTGGAACAAAGGTCATGAGGAAGGAGGCCTCGGCATACGCAAATGCGGGATCCGAGCTGCTCAGAGAGTCCACCCGGATGATATCTCGAGCAATCTCGCCCCCAAAACAAAACCAAGAGTCTAGCTACCCTGTATTGCGTTTGTGCTTCTCAACCTGCTGAATTTCACATGCGGGCTGTCCCCCACCACCATCTCGCTCTCTCTTCAAAAGAGTTAACTTACAGCTCCAATTCATAAAGTTCCTTGTCATTCTTCCCTTTAACTTTCAGCTGAGTCTCCATCTGGAGCGGCGAACCCACCACGCTTACTAATTATGCCTGGGCTGCTAAGACCCACTCGAGAAGTGTCTAGGGTGAGGCACCTTATCGCCTATTCGAGAGGGCGCCTGCGGCCTACGTAAGTGGTGCAAACTTCTTGTCTTGAAGTTTGATTGGTCTTCCAGCGTAAACCAAGCTACTCAGTCTTCTTTTCTCCACCGAATTTTCCTAGCTGAGCTCCTCCTCATACTATTATTCTTTGACATCTCTGATTAGCATATAAATAGTCGCCTAGGCCATCTCTCCTTCGAATACCCTGGATCAGTTGGGGCTGGTCCCCGGCAGGTGGCGACCGAACAGGGACCTCAGGAGGCCGATTACTCAAAGAGCTGAGCAGACACGAACCACGCAATCAGCAGGCAATAAGCATGGAGCTCAGCAGTGACGAATCATGCTGCTCAACTGGCAATACTCAAGCACGTGACCAGGCAGGAATCACGCAGCTCAGCTGGCAATTGTCAAGCAGATGAGGCTACAGGAATCACGCAGCTCAGATGCAATTTCAATAGCAGATGCCGGCAGGAATCACCCAGCTCAGCAGGCCCGATCACGTGACTGCAGCATATCCAGTGGCTGATCAAGCTGCCAATTCACTGATGAGGCATCCTGATCCGTGGCTTTCATGACTGATGACTGACTGCGCATCACTGATTACGTGGCTGATCGGGCACTGATCACATGGCTCATCATGCACTGATCACGTGTTTATCAGGCAATGATCAGTGACTGACAGGGCTGATCATGGACTGTGCACGCACTGATCTGGCTAATCATGCACTGATCCACTTGACTGCGATGCATTATACGTGGCTGTTCGGGCACTGATCACGTGTTTTCAGGCAGTAATCAGTGATGACAGCGGCTGATCAGGGACTGTGCACGCATGATCAGGTGGCTTGATCAGAACTGACACCTGACCGCGCATGCAGTGATCACGTGGCTGGTCGTTCACTGATCACGTGTTTATCATACGGTGATCACGTGACTGAGAGGCGCTGATCAGTGACTGTGCCGTCAGTGATCACGTGGCTGGCAGGCACTGATATCGTGACTGAGCATGCACTATCATGTGCGGGAGCCGGGAGGCATTCATCTGGACAAAGGTCATGAGGAAGAGGCTCGGCATACGCAAATTTGGGATCGAGCCTCAGGAGTCCACCCGGATATTCTCGAGCATCTCCCCCCAAAAACCGGATCTGCCTACTGTTGCTTTGTGCTCTCACCTCTTTTCACTGGGGGCTGTCCCCACCACATCTCGCTCCTCTCTGTCAAAGAGTTAACTTGCTCCAATCATAAATTCTTGTCATTCTTCCCTTTAACTTCCAGCTGGTCTCCATCTGGAGCGCGGCCCACCACGCTTCTAATTATGCTGGCTGCTTCTAGGCTGCCCCACTCGAGAAGGTGTCTAGGGTGAGGCACCTTTTCGCTATTCGAGAGGGCGCTGCGGCCTACGTAAGTGGTGCAAATTTCTTGTCTTGAAGTTTGATTGTCTTCCGCGTAAACCAAGCTACTCAGTCTCTTTTCTCCACCGAATTTTCCTCTGAGCTCTCCTCATACTATTATTCTTGACTCTCTGTTAGCATATAAATAGTCGCCTAGGCCATCTCTCCTTCGAATACCTGGATCAGTTGGGGCTGGTCTCCCGGCAGGTGGCGACCGAACAGGACCTCAGGAGGCAATACTCAAAGAGCTGAGCAGACACGAACCACCAATCAGCAGGCAATAGCATGGCTCAGCATGACGATCATGCTGCTCAACTGGCCAAATTCAAGCACGTGACCACAGGAATCACGCAGCTCAGTGGCATTGTCAAGCAGATGAGCCACAGGAATCACGCAGCTCAGCTGGCAATGTATCATGCAGATGAGCCGGCAGGAATCACGCAGCTCAGCAGGCCCTGATCACGTAGACTCTGCAGGCACTGACTCACGTGGCTGATCACGATCCAGATCACTGATGAGATGCACTGATCACGTGGCTCATTGCATATGACGTGACTGCGCATGCACTGATGACGTGGCTGACGGGCACTGATCACATGGCTCATCATGCACTGATCACGTGTTTATAGCAATGATCAGTGACTGACAGGCGCTGATCATGGGACTGTGCACGCACTGATCACGTGCTATCATGCACTGATCACGTGACTGCGCTGCACTGATGACGTGGCTGTTCGGGCACTGATTCACGTTGTTATCAGGCGTGATCAGTGACTGACAGGCGCTGATCAGGGACTGTGCACGCACTGATCAAGGTGGCTGATCAGGAACTGACCACCTGACGCGAAGCATGAGACGTGGCTGTCGTTCACTGATCACGTGTTTATCATACGGTGATCGGACTCAGGCGCTTTGATCACGTGCTGTGCCGTCATGATCGACGTGCATGATGCAGGCACTGATATCGTGACTGAGCATGCATTCTATCATGTGCCGGGAGCCGGGGAGGCATTCCTCTGGACAAAGGTCATGAGAAGGAGCTCGGCATACGCAAATGCGGGACGAGCCTCAGGAGTCCACCCGGATGTTCTCGAGACATCCCCCCCAAAAACCGAGTCTGCCTACTGTATTGCTTTGTGCTCTCACCTCTGTATTTCATGGGGGGTCCCCACCACCATCTCGCTCTCTCTGTCAAAGTAACTTACAGCTCCAATTCATAAAGTTCCTTGTCATTCTTCCCTTTAACTTCCAGCTGAGTCTCCATTCTGAGCGCGAACCACCACGCTTACTAATTATGCCTGGGCTGCTAAGACCCACTCGAGAAGTGTGTCTAGGGTGAGGCACCTTTCGCTATTCGAGGGCGCCTGCGGCCTACGTAATGGTGCAAACTTCTTGTCTTGAAGTTTGATTGGTCTTGCGCGTAAACCAAGCTACTCAGTTCTTTTCTCCACGAATTTTCCTACATGAGCTCTCCTCATTACTATTATTCTTGACATCTACTGATTAGCAATAAAGTCGCTAGGCACATCTCTCCTTCGAATACACCTGGATCAGTTGGGCTGGTCCCCAGGAGGTGAGGCGAACCGAACGGGACTTCAGGAGCATACTCAAGAGCTGACAGCACGAACCACGCAATCAGCAGGCAATAAGCATGGAGCTCAGCAGTACGATCATGCTTCAACTGGCAATAATCAGCACGTGACGCAGGATCACGCAGCTCAGCTGGCAATTGTCAATGCAGATGAGCCGGCAGGAATCACGCAGCTCAGCAGGCCTGATCACTAAGGCAGCTGATCACTTGATCAGGCAGATCAGTGACTGAGCAGATGCATGATGCACGTGCTGCAGTCATTGCTGATGACTGATGCGCACTGCACTGATGACGTTGGCTGACGGGCACTTGTCACATGGCTCAATCAGTGCACTGATCAGTGTTTATCAGGCAATGATCAGTGACTGACAGGCACTGATCATGGGACTGTTGCACGCACTGATCACGTGCTATCATGCACTGATCACGTGACTGCGCATGCACTGAGACGTGGCTGTCTCGGCGCTGTCACGTGTTTATCAGGCAGTGATCAGTGATGACAGGCGCTGATCAGGGGACTGTGCACGCACTGGTATCGGTGGCTGATCAGGAACTGACACCTGACCGCGAACGTGATCACGTGGCTGGTCGTTCACTGATTCACGTGTTTATCATCGCTGATCTCCGTGACTGAGAGGCGCTGATCACGTGACTGTTGCGTTCAGTGATCACGTGGCTGAGCAGGCACTGATATCTGTGACTGAGTGCATCACTTGCTCGGGACCGGGGGAGCATTCACTCTGGACAAAGTATGAGGAAGAGCTCGGCATACGGCAATGCGCGATCGAGCCTCAGGAGTCCACCCGTGATTTCTCGACATCTCCCCCCAAAGAAACCGGAGTCTGGCCTACGTGTATTGCTTTGTGCTCTCACGCTCTGATTTCAACTGGGGGCTGTCCCCACCACCATCTCGCTCTCTCTGTCAAAGAGTTTAACTTACAGCTCCAATTCATTAAAGTTCCTTTGTCCATTCTTCCCTTTACTTCCAGCTGAGTCTCCATCTGGAGCGCGGAACCCACCACGCTTACTAATTATGCCTGGGCTGCTAAGACCCACTCGACAAGGTGTCTAGGGTGAGGCACCTTTCGCTATTCGATGAGGGCGCCTGCCCTACGTAAGTGGGCAAACTTCTTGTCTTGACGTTTGATGGTCTTCCGCGTATAACCAAGCTACTCAGTCTCTTTTCTCCACCGAATTTTCCTACTGAGCTCTCTCATACTATTATTTTGACATCTACTGACTATAATATATGTCGCCTAGGCCATCTCTCCTTCAAATACCCTGGATCAGTTGGGGGCGTCCCCGGTCCGACAGGGACCTCAGGAGCAATACTCAAAAGATGAGCAGACACGAACCACGCACTCAGCAGGCAATAGCATGGAGCTCAGCGTTTTGCGACTATCAGCTCTTTCTGATCTTCAATATTTATCAGCATTCGCTAGATACACAGTAATCTTCACGCTGTCCTAGCTTCGTCTTGCTTATAGTGGATCATGCCGGAGAAATTACGGAAGAGAATCAGAAAATAACAGCTCAAGCTCGATCGATTTTTGAATTGCCCACATGCACGCGTCCTACTTATTCACATTGAGACTCATCAAATTACCACTCACAGCTTAAACCTGAGCATCATCTATCACTGCCTATCATTCAGCTATTAGCCTGATAGCGCAGTCATTCACTAAGAATCTTATAAAGACATGAGTACCATCTAGAAGATCGAAAGCATACTCCATTTCCCCATAGCTTGCACTTGATCATGCGTTATCACATTAGGCCCCCAAATGTTTGGTCAGTGGACTAACACCGATTTTCATACTGTGTCCCCTGAAGATAACGTATTACTTACATGATTCCCTCATAGCTTATGAACGCCAGCAACTGATCAGTCTTAACGCTTTCAGAAGGCCACTTAGAATCTAGTGTTATTTCAAGCCGTACTCATGACTGAAGGCGCAAACTAGCATTCAGGGACTGTCGCACGCTGACCACTATCATTTGGATCAATTTCAACTGAGTCAGCCACCTTAATAATCCACTACCTGACGCGCATGCAACGTGATCATCGTGATCACATATCCGTGTTAACTTCCGGTAACCATTGTACACCACCAAGTATTCCATCGTGTAACTCAACTTCTCTCTCTATAACCCACTGTTTATCTCCCTGAGCTTTTCGCACTAATTGTAAGCAACATGGCAATGCTACGGCACACGTCAGATCTTCTTAATTTTCATTCTTTCCGCCTATCGCCTAAAAAATCATTCTGATATTCCTGCCCATAACGGTTCCTGACTAAGAAGACGAGTCCGACCTGAACCTCAATCAAGGTCATGAGTTTTAGGGAGAGGCTTCATTACACATGCATGGACGAAACATCTCGATGGCCTCAGGTACCAATTTCCATCAACAGTTCGATATTGTCGATCGAAGCATTAGCACCCAAAAAACGGGCCGCATCACTTTTACTTGCTTTCGTCTCGACCTACTGTTGGATAGTGTGTGCCTACACTGTTTTTTAGACGGGACGGCCGTCCCTCCCACCCCCCATTCAATCGCTCATCCTCCTTGTTCAAAACGCTTCGGTGAAACTTATCAGCTCCTCATAAATGTTACTTGTCTCCTTCCCTTTAATTCCAGATTCCAATAACAACTGCATGTTATCACCATCTGCACCACTGCGAACCCACTTCCGTTACGTAATTTATATTATGCGGCCTTACAGGAGAAAAAACGTAAATCAGATAACAGACGCTGCGAGTCTCCCACCCAAATCACGCTCTTGGCCTTACAACCCACCACAAGAGTACCCTGATTAGGGGTAACCTTCTTAGGCCGAGACAACCACGTCTTGGCCCACTAACAGGGTGCGCCTCGTAGTGTGCCATTTCTTGTCTTGAGTATTATTGGTTTCGGGTAAACCAAGTCTCTTTACCACTTCTATCATCTTCCGATTTTACACTACTGAGCTCGTCATATCTATTTCTTACCAATCTCGCATTGCTGCATTCGCACTCTTAATATCGCGAGTAGCAAACTTAGAGCATCTTCTCCTTCGAATACCCTGGATCTGAACGCTTCAAACGTCTCTCACACCTTTCAGTTGCCCCGAACATCGGTCTTCTTTGGCCTCTTCGTCTTTTTTGCCTGCTGATTGCGTGGTTCGTGTCTGCTCAGCTCTTTGAGTATTGCCTCCTGAGGTCCCTGTTCGGTCGCCACCTGCCGGGGACCAGCCCCAACTGATCCAGGTATTCGAAGGAGAGATGGCCTAGGCGACTATTTATATGCTAATCAGAGATGTCAAGAATAATAGTTATGAGGAGAGCTCAGTAGGAAAATTCGGTGGAGAAAAGAGACTGAGTAGCTTGGCTTTACGCGGAAGACCAATTCAAACTTCAAGAACAAGAAGTTTGCACCACTTACGTAGGCCGCAGGCGCCTCTCTCGAATAGCGAAAGGTGCCTCACCTCTAGACACCTTCTCGAGTGGGTCTTAGCAGCCCAGGCATAATTAGTAAGCGTGGTGGGTTCCGCGCTCCAGATGGAGACTCAGCTGGAAGTTAAAGGGAAGAATGACAAGGAACTTTATGAATTGGAGCTGTAAGTTAACTCTTTGACAGAGAGAGCGAGATGGTGGTGGGGGACAGCCCCCAGTGAAATCACAGGTGAGAGCATAAAAGCAAATACAGTAGGCAGACTCCGTTTTTTTTGGGGGGGAGATGCTCGAGAACATCCGGGTGGACTCCTGAGGCTCGATCCCGCATTTGCGTATGCCCGAGCCTCCTTCCTCATGACCTTTGTCCAGAGTGGAATGCCTCCCCGGCTCCCGGCACAGGATCAGTGCATGCTCAGTCACGATATCAGTGCCTGCTCAGCCACGTGATCACTGACGGCACCAGTCACGTGATCAGCGCCTCTCAGTCACGTGATCACCGTATGATAAACACGTGATCAGTGAACGACCAGCCACGTGATCACTGCATGCGCGGTCAGGTGGTCAGTTCCTGATCAGCCACCCTGATCAGTGCGTGCACAGTCCCCTGATCAGCGCCTGTCAGTCACTGATCACTGCCTGATAAACACGTGATCAGTGCCCGAACAGCCACGTCATCAGTGCATGCGCAGTCACGTGATCAGTGCATGAGAGCCACGTGATCAGTGCGTGCACAGTCCCATGATCAGCGCCTGTCAGTCACTGATCATTGCCTGATAAACACGTGATCAGTGCATGATGAGCCATGTGATCAGTGCCCGATCAGCCACGTCATCAGTGCATGCGCAGCAGTCATCAGTGCATGATAGCCACGTGATCAGTGCATGCTCAGTCACGTGATCTGGACTTGATCAGCCACGTGATCAGTGCCTGCAGAGTCACGTGATCAGGGCCTGCTGAGCTGCGTGATTCCTGCCGGCTCATCTGCATGACAATTGCCAGCTGAGCTGCGTGATTCCTGTCGGCTCATCTGCTTGACAATTGCCAGCTGAGCTGCGTGATTCCTGCCTGGTCACGTGCTTGATTATTGCCAGTTGAGCAGCATGATTCGTCACTGCTGAGCTCCATGCTTATTGCCTGCTGATTGCGTGGTTCGTGTCTGCTCAGCTCTTTGAGTATTGCCTCCTGAGGTCCCTGTTCGGTCGCCACCTGCCGGGGACCAGCCCCAACTGATCCAGGGTATTCGAAGGAGAGATGGCCTAGGCGACTATTTATATGCTAATCAGAGATGTCAAGAATAATAGTATGAGGAGAGCTCAGTAGGAAAATTCGGTGGAGAAAAGAGACTGAGTAGCTTGGTTTACGCGGAAGACCAATCAAACTTCAAGACAAGAAGTTTGCACCACTTACGTAGGCCGCAGGCGCCCTCTCGAATAGCGAAAGGTGCCTCACCCTAGACACCTTCTCGAGTGGGTCTTAGCAGCCCAGGCATAATTAGTAAGCGTGGTGGGTTCCGCGCTCCAGATGGAGACTCAGCTGGAAGTTAAAGGGAAGAATGACAAGGAACTTTATGAATTGGAGCTGTAAGTTAACTCTTTGACAGAGAGAGCGAGATGGTGGTGGGGACAGCCCCCAGTGAAATCAGAGGTGAGAGCACAAAGCAATACAGTAGGCAGACTCCGGTTTTTTGGGGGGGAGATGCTCGAGAATATCCGGGTGGACTCCTGAGGCTCGATCCCGCATTTGCGTATGCCGAGCCTCCTTCCTCATGACCTTTGTCCAGAGTGGAATGCCTCCCCGGCTCCCGGCACATGATCAGTGCATGCTCAGTCACGATATCAGTGCCTGCTCAGCCACGTGATCACTGACGGCACAGTCACGTGATCAGCGCCTCTCAGTCACGTGATCACCGTATGATAAACACGTGATCAGTGAACGACCAGCCACGTGATCACTGCATGCGCGGTCAGGTGTTCAGTTCCTGATCAGCCACCTGATCAGTGCGTGCACAGTCCCCTGATCAGCGCCTGTCAGTCACCGATCACTGCCTTGATAAACACGTGATCAGTGCCCGAACAGCCACGTCATCAGTGCATGCGCAGTCACGTGATCAGTGCATGGTAGCCACGTGATCAGTGCGTGCACAGTCCCATGATCAGCGCCCTGTCAGTCACTGATCATTGCCTGATAAACACGTGATCAGTGCATGATGAGCCATGTGATCAGTGCCCGATCAGCCACGTCATCAGTGCATGCGCAGGCACGTCATCAGTGCATGATAGCCACGTGATCAGTGCATGCTCAGTCACGTGATCTGGACTTGATCAGCCACGTGATCAGTGCCTGCAGAGTCACGTGATCAGGGCCTGCTGAGCTGCGTGATTCCTGCCGGCTCATCTGCATGACAATTGCCAGCTGAGCTGCGTGATTCCTGTCGGCTCATCTGCTTGACAATTGCCAGCTGAGCTGCGTGATTCCTGCCTGGTCACGTGCTTGATTATTGCCAGTTGAGCAGCATGATTCGTCACTGCTGAGCTCCATGCTTATTGCCTGCTGATTGCGTGGTTCGTGTCTGCTCAGCTCTTTGAGTATCGCCTCCTGAGGTCCCTGTTCGGTCGCCACCTGCCGGGGACCAGCCCCAACTGATCCAGGGTATTCGAAGGAGAGATGGCCTAGGCGACTATTTATATGCTAATCAGAGATGTCAAGAATAATAGTATGAGGAGAGCTCAGTAGGAAAATTCGGTGGAGAAAAGAGACTGAGTAGCTTGGTTTACGCGGAAGACCAATCAAACTTCAAGACAAGAAGTTTGCACCACTTACGTAGGCCGCAGGCGCCCTCTCGAATAGCGAAAGGTGCCTCACCCTAGACACCTTCTCGAGTGGGTCTTAGCAGCCCAGGCATAATTAGTAAGCGTGGTGGGTTCCGCGCTCCAGATGGAGACTCAGCTGGAAGTTAAAGGGAAGAATGACAAGGAACTTTATGAATTGGAGCTGTAAGTTAACTCTTTGACAGAGAGAGCGAGATGGTGGTGGGGGACAGCCCCCAGTGAAATCAGAGGTGAGAGCACAAAGCAATACAGTAGGCAGACTCTGGTTTTTTTGGGGGGGAGATGCTCGAGAATATCCGGGTGGACTCCTGAGGCTCGATCCCGCATTTGCGTATGCCGAGCCTCCTTCCTCATGACCTTTGTCCAGAGTGGAATGCCTCCCCGGCTCCCGGCACATGATCAGTGCATGCTCAGTCACGATATCAGTGCCTGCTCAGCCACGTGATCACTGACGGCACAGTCACGTGATCAGCGCCTCTCAGTCACGGGATCACCGTATGATAAACACGTGATCAGTGAACGACCAGCCACGTGATCACTGCATGCGCGGTCAGGTGGTCAGTTCCTGATCAGCCACCTGATCAGTGCGTGCACAGTCCCCTGATCAGCGCCTGTCAGTCACTGATCACTGCCTGATAAACACGTGATCAGTGCCCGAACAGCCACGTCATCAGTGCATGCGCAGTCACGTGATCAGTGCATGATAGCCACGTGATCAGTGCGTGCACAGTCCCATGATCAGCGCCTGTCAGTCACTGATCATTGCCTGATAAACACGTGATCAGTGCATGATGAGCCATGTGATCAGTGCCCGATCAGCCACGTCATCAGTGCATGCGCAGTCACGTCATCAGTGCATGATAGCCACGTGATCAGTGCGTGCACAGTCCCATGATCAGCGCCTGTCAGTCACTGATCATTGCCTGATAAACACGTGATCAGTGCATGATGAGCCATGTGATCAGTGCCTGATCAGCCACGTCATCAGTGCATGCGCAGTCACGTCATCAGTGCATGATAGCCACGTGATCAGTGCATGCTCAGTCACGTGATCTGTACTTGATCAGCCACGTGATCAGTGCCTGCAGAGTCACGTGATCAGGGCCTGCTGAGCTGCGTGATTCCTGCCGGCTCATCTGCATGACAATTGCCAGCTGAGCTGCGTGATTCCTGTCGGCTCATCTGCTTGACAATTGCCAGCTGAGCTGCGTGATTCCTGCCTGGTCACGTGCTTGATTATTGCCAGTTGAGCAGCATGATTCGTCACTGCTGAGCTCCATGCTTATTGCCTGCTGATTGCGTGGTTCGTGTCTGCTCAGCTCTTTGAGTATTGCCTCCTGAGGTCCCTGTTCGGTCGCCACCTGCCGGGGACCAGCCCCAACTGATCCAGGGTATTCGAAGGAGAGATGGCCTAGGCGACTATTTATATGCTAATCAGAGATGTCAAGAATAATAGTATGAGGAGAGCTCAGTAGGAAAATTCGGTGGAGAAAAGAGACTGAGTAGCTTGGTTTACGCGGAAGACCAATCAAACTTCAAGACAAGAAGTTTGCACCACTTACGTAGGCCGCAGGCGCCCTCTCGAATAGCGAAAGGTGCCTCACCCTAGACACCTTCTCGAGTGGGTCTTAGCAGCCCAGGCATAATTAGTAAGCGTGGTGGGTTCCGCGCTCCAGATGGAGACTCAGCTGGAAGTTAAAGGGAAGAATGACAAGGAACTTTATGAATTGGAGCTGTAAGTTAACTCTTTGACAGAGAGAGCGAGATGGTGGTGGGGGACAGCCCCCAGTGAAATCAGAGGTGAGAGCACAAAGCAATACAGTAGCCAGACTCTGGTTTCTTTGGGGGGGAGATGCTCGAGAATATCCGGGTGGACTCCTGAGGCTCGATCCCGCATTTGCGTATGCCGAGCCTCCTTCCTCATGACCTTTGTCCAGAGTGGAATGCCTCCCCGGCTCCCGGCACATGATCAGTGCATGCTCAGTCACGATATCAGTGCCTGCTCAGCCACGTGATCACTGACGGCACAGTCACGTGATCAGCGCCTCTCAGTCACGTGATCACCGTATGATAAACACGTGATCAGTGAACGACCAGCCACGTGATCACTGCATGCGCGGTCAGGTGGTCAGTTCCTGATCAGCCACCTGATCAGTGCGTGCACAGTCCCCTGATCAGCGCCTGTCAGTCACTGATCACTGCCTGATAAACACGTGATCAGTGCCCGAACAGCCACGTCATCAGTGCATGCGCAGTCACGTGATCAGTGCATGGTAGCCACGTGATCAGTGCGTGCACAGTCCCATGATCAGCGCCTGTCAGTCACTGATCATTGCCTGATAAACACGTGATCAGTGCATGATGAGCCATGTGATCAGTGCCTGATCAGCCACGTCATCAGTGCATGCGCAGTCACGTCATCAGTGCATGATAGCCACGTGATCAGTGCATGCTCAGTCACGTGATCTGGACTTGATCAGCCACGTGATCAGTGCCTGCAGAGTCACGTGATCAGGGCCTGCTGAGCTGCGTGATTCCTGCCGGCTCATCTGCATGACAATTGCCAGCTGAGCTGCGTGATTCCTGTCGGCTCATCTGCTTGACAATTGCCAGCTGAGCTGCGTGATTCCTGCCTGGTCACGTGCTTGATTATTGCCAGTTGAGCAGCATGATTCGTCACTGCTGAGCTCCATGCTTATTGCCTGCTGATTGCGTGGTTCGTGTCTGCTCAGCTCTTTGAGTATTGCCTCCTGAGGTCCCTGTTCGGTCGCCACCTGCCGGGGACCAGCCCCAACTGATCCAGGGTATTCGAAGGAGAGATGGCCTAGGCGACTATTTATATGCTAATCAGAGATGTCAAGAATAATAGTATGAGGAGAGCTCAGTAGGAAAATTCGGTGGAGAAAAGAGACTGAGTAGCTTGGTTTACGCGGAAGACCAATCAAACTTCAAGACAAGAAGTTTGCACCACTTACGTAGGCCGCAGGCGCCCTCTCGAATAGCGAAAGGTGCCTCACCCTAGACACCTTCTCGAGTGGGTCTTAGCAGCCCAGGCATAATTAGTAAGCGTGGTGGGTTCCGCGCTCCAGATGGAGACTCAGCTGGAAGTTAAAGGGAAGAATGACAAGGAACTTTATGAATTGGAGCTGTAAGTTAACTCTTTGACAGAGAGAGCGAGATGGTGGTGGGGGACAGCCCCCAGTGAAATCAGAGGTGAGAGCACAAAGCAATACAGTAGGCAGACTCCGGTTTTCTTGGGGGGGAGATGCTCGAGAATATCCGGGTGGACTCCTGAGGCTCGATCCCGCATTTGCGTATGCCGAGCCTCCTTCCTCATGACCTTTGTCCAGAGTGGAATGCCTCCCCGGCTCCCGGCACATGATCAGTGCATGCTCAGTCACGATATCAGTGCCTGCTCAGCCACGTGATCACTGACGGCACAGTCACGTGATCAGCGCCTCTCAGTCACGTGATCACCGTATGATAAACACGTGATCAGTGAACGACCAGCCACGTGATCACTGCATTCGCGGTCAGGTGGTCAGTTCCTGATCAGCCACCTGATCAGTGCGTGCACAGTCCCCTGATCAGCGCCTGTCAGTCACTGATCACTGCCTGATAAACACGTGATCAGTGCCCGAACAGCCACGTCTTCAGTGCATGCGCAGTCACGTGATCAGTGCATGATAGCCACGTTATCAGTGCGTGCACAGTCCCATGATCAGTGCCTGTCAGTCACTGATCATTGCCTGATAAACACGTGATCAGTGCCTGATGAGCCATGTGATCAGTGCCTGATCAGCCAGGTCATCAGTGCATGATAGCCACGTGATCAGTGCATGCTCAGTCACGTGATCTGGACTTGATCAGCCACGTGATCAGTGCCTGCAGAGTCACGTGATCAGGGCCTGCTGAGCTGCGTGATTCCTGTCGGCTCATCTGCTTGACAATTGCCAGCTGAGCTGAGTGATTCCTGCTTGGTCACGTGGTTGATTATTGCCAGTTGAGAAGCATGATTCGTCACTGCTGAGCTCCATGCTTATTGCCTGCTGATTGCGTGGTTCGTGCCTGCTCAGCTCTTTGAGTATCGCCTCCTGAAGTCCCAGTTCGGTCGCCACCTGCCGGGGACCAGCCCCAACTGATCCAGGGTATTCGAAGGAGAGATGGCCTAGGCGACTATTTATATGCTAATCAGAGGTGTCAAGAATAATAGTATGAGGAGAGCTCAGTAGGAAAATTCGGTGGAGAAAAGAGACTGAGTAGCTTGGTTTACGCGGAAGACCAATCAAACTTCAAGACAAGAAGTTTGCACCACTTACGTAGGCCGCAGGCGCCCTCTCGAATAGCGAAAGGTGCCTCACCCTAGACACCTTCTCGAGTGGGTCTTAGCAGCCCAGGCATAATTAGTAAGCGTGGTGGGTTCCGCGCTCCAGATGGAGACTCAGCTGGAAGTTAAAGGGAAGAATGACAAGAACTTTATGAACTGGAGCTGTAAGTTAACTCTTTGACAGAGAGAGCGAGATGGTGTTGGGGGACACCCCCCAGTGAAATCAGAGGTGAGAGCACAAAGCAATACGGTAGCCAGACTCTGGTTTCTTTGGGGGGGAGTTGCTCGAGAATATCCGGGTGGACTCCTGAGGCTCGATCCCGCATTTGCGTATGCCGAGCCTCCTTCCTCATGACCTTTGTCCAGAGTGGAATGCCTCCCCGGCTCCCGGCACATGATCAGTGCAAGCTCAGTCACGATATCAGTGCCTGCTCAGCCACGTGATCACTGACGGCACAGTCACGTGATCAGCGCCTCTCAGTCACGTGATCACCGTATGATAAACACGTGATCAGTGAACGACCAGCCACGTGATCACTGCATTCGCGGTCAGGTGGTCAGTTCCTGATCAGCCACCTGATCAGTGCGTGCACAGTCCCCTGATCAGCGCCTGTCAGTCACTGATCACTGCCTGATAAACACGTGATCAGTGCCCGAACAGCCACGTCTTCAGTGCATGCGCAGTCACGTGATCAGTGCATGATAGCCACGTGATCAGTGCGTGCACAGTCCCATGATCAGTGCCTGTCAGTCACTGATCATTGCCTGATAAACACGTGATCAGTGCCTGATGAGCCATGTGATCAGTGCCTGATCAGCCACGTCATCAGTGCATGATAGCCACGTGATCAGTGCATGCTCAGTCAGGTGATCTGGACTTGATCAGCCACGTGATCAGTGCCTGCAGAGTCACGTGATCAGGGCCTGCTGAGCTGCGTGATTCCTGTCGGCTCATCTGCTTGACAATTGCCAGCTGAGCTGAGTGATTCCTGCTTGGTCACGTGCTTGATTATTGCCAGTTGAGAAGCATGATTCGTCACTGCTGAGCTCCATGCTTATTGCCTGCTGATTGCGTGGTTCGTGCCTGCTCAGCTCTTTGAGTATCGCCTCCTGAAGTCCCAGTTCGGTCGCCACCTGCCGGGGACCAGCCCCAACTGATCCAGGGTATTCGAAGGAGAGATGGCCTAGGCGACTATTTATATGCTAATCAGAGGTGTCAAGAATAATAGAATGAGGAGAGCTCACTAGGAAAATTCGGTGGAGAAAAGAGACTGAGTAGCTTGGTTTACGCAGAAGACCAATCAAACTTCAAGACAAGAAGTTTGCACCACTTACGTAGGCCGCAGGCGCCCTCTCGAATAGCGAAAGGTGCCTCACCCTAGACACCTTCTCGAGTGGGTCTTAGCAGCCCAGGCATAATTAGTAAGCGTGGTGGGTTCCGCGCTCCAGATGGAGACTCAGCTGGAAGTTAAAGGGAAGAATGACAAGAACTTTATGAACTGGAGCTGTAAGTTAACTCTTTGACAGAGAGAGCGAGATGGTGGTGGGGGACACCCCCCAGTGAAATCAGAGGTGAGAGCACCAAGCAATACGGTAGCCACACTCTGGTTTCTTTGGGGGGGAGTTGCTCGAGAATATCCGGGTGGACTCCTGAGGCTCGATCCCGCATTTGCGTATGCCGAGCCTCCTTCCTCATGACCTTTGTCCAGAGTGGAATGCCTCCCCGGCTCCCGGCACATGATCAGTGCAAGCTCAGTCACGATATCAGTGCCTGCTCTGCCACGTGATCTCTGACGGCACAGTCACGTGATCAGCGCCTCTCAGTCACGTGATCACCGTATGATAAACACGTGATCAGTGAACGACCAGCCACGTGATCACTGCATTCGCGGTCAGGTGGTCAGTTCCTGATCAGCCACCTGATCAGTGCGTGCACAGTCCCCTGATCAGCGCCTTTCAGTCACTGATCACTGCCTGATAAACACGTGATCAGTGCCCGAACAGCCACGTCATCAGTGCATGCGCAGTCACGTGATCAGTGCATGATTGCCACGTGATCAGTGCGTGCACAGTCCCATGATCAGTGCCTGTCAGTCACTGATCATTGCTTGATAAACACGTGATCAGTGCATGATGAGCCATGTGATCAGTGCCCGGTCAGCCACGTCATCAGTGCATGCGCAGTCACGTCATCAGTGCATGATAGCCACGTGATCAGTGCGTGCACAGTCCCATGATCAGCGCCTGTCAGTCACTGATCATTGCCTGATAAACACGTGATCAGTGCATGATGTGCCATGTGATCAGGGCCTGATCAGCCACGTCATCAGTGCATGCGCAGTCACGTCATCAGTGCATGATAGCCACGTGATCAGTGCATGCTCAGTCACGTGATCTGTACTTGATCAGCCACGTGATCAGTGCCTGCAGAGTCACGTGATCAGGGCCTGCTGAGCTGCGTGATTCCTGCCGGCTCATCTGCATGACAATTGCCAGCTGAGCTGCGTGATTCCTGTCGGCTCATCTGCTTGACAATTGCCAGCTGAGCTGCGTGATTCCTGCCTGGTCACGTGCTTGATTATTGCCAGTTGAGCAGCATGATTCGTCACTGCTGAGCTCCATGCTTATTGCCTGCTGATTGCGTGGTTCGTGTCTGCTCAGCTTTTTGAGTATCGCCTCCTGAGGTCCCTGTTCGGTCGCCACCTGCCGGGGACCAGCCCCAACTGATCCAGGGTATTCGAAGGAGAGATGGCCTAGGCGACTATTTATATGCTAATCAGAGGTGTCAAGAATAATAGTATGAGGAGAGCTCAGTAGGAAAATTCGGTGGAGAAAAGAGACTGAGTAGCTTGGTTTACGCGGAAGACCAATCAAACTTCAAGACAAGAAGTTTGCACCACTTACGTAGGCCGCAGGCGCCCTCTCGAATAGCGAAAGGTGCCTCACCCTAGACACCTTCTCGAGTGGGTCTTAGCAGCCCAGGCATAATTAGTAAGCGTGGTGGGTTCCGCGCTCCAGATGGAGACTCAGCTGGAAGTTAAAGGGAAGAATGACAAGGAACTTTATGAATTGGAGCTGTAAGTTAACTCTTTGACAGAGAGAGCGAGATGGTGGTGGGGGACAGCCCCCAGTGAAATCAGAGGTGAGAGCACAAAGCAATACAGTAGGCAGACTCCGGTTTTTTTGGGGGGGAGATGCTCGAGAATATCCGGGTGGACTCCTGAGGCTCGATCCCGCATTTGCGTATGCCGAGCCTCCTTCCTCATGACCTTTGTCCAGAGTGGAATGCCTCCCCGGCTCCCGGCACATGATCAGTGCATGCTCAGTCACGATATCAGTGCCTGCTCAGCCACGTGATCACTGACGGCACAGTCACGTGATCAGCGCCTCTCAGTCACGTGATCACCGTATGATAAACACGTGATCAGTGAACGACCAGCCACGTGATCACTGCATGCGCGGTCAGGTGGTCAGTTCCTGATCAGCCACCTGATCAGTGCGTGCACAGTCCCCTGATCAGCGCCTGTCAGTCACTGATCACTGCCTGATAAACACGTGATCAGTGCCCGAACAGCCACGTCATCAGTGCATTCGCAGTCACGTGATCAGTGCATGGTAGCCACGTGATCAGTGCGTGCACAGTCCCATGATCAGCGCCTGTCAGTCACTGATCATTGCCTGATAAACACGTGATCAGTGCATGATGAGCCATGTGATCAGTGCCCGATCAGCCACGTCATCAGTGCATGCGCAGTCACGTCATCAGTGCATGATAGCCACGTGATCATTGCATGCTCAGTCACGGGATCTGGACTTGATCAGCCACGTGATCAGTGCCTGCAGAGTCACGTGATCAGGGCCTGCTGAGCTGCGTGATTCCTGCCGGCTCATCTGCATGACAATTGCCAGCTGAGCTGCGTGATTCCTGTCGGCTCATCTGCTTGACAATTGCCAGCTGAGCTGCGTGATTCCTGCCTGGTCACGTGCTTGATTATTGCCAGTTGAGCAGCATGATTCGTCACTGCTGAGCTCCATGCTTATTGCCTGCTGATTGCGTGGTTCGTGCCTGCTCAGCTCTTTGAGTATCGCCTCCTGAAGTCCCAGTTCGGTCGCCACCTGCCTGGGACCAGCCCCAACTGATCCAGGGTATTCGAAGGAGAGATGGCCTAGGCGACTATTTATATGCTAATCAGAGGTGTCAAGAATAATAGTATGAGGAGAGCTCAGTAGGAAAATTCGGTGGAGAAAAGAGACTGAGTAGCTTGGTTTACGCGGAAGACCAATCAAACTTCAAGACAAGAAGTTTGCACCACTTACGTAGGCCGCAGGCGCCCTCTCGAATAGCGAAAGGTGCCTCACCCTAGACACCTTCTCGAGTGGGTCTTAGCAGCCCAGGCATAATTAGTAAGCGTGGTGGGTTCCGCGCTCCAGATGGAGACTCAGCTGGAAGTTAAAGGGAAGAATGACAAGGAACTTTATGAACTGGAGCTGTAAGTTAACTCTTTGACAGAGAGAGCGAGATGGTGGTGGGGGACAGCCCCCAGTGAAATCAGAGGTGAGAGCACAAAGCAATACAGTAGGCAGACTCTGGTTTCTTTGGGGGGGAGTTGCTCGAGAATATCCGGGTGGACTCCTGAGGCTCGATCCCGCATTTGCGTATGCCGAGCCTCCTTCCTCATGACCTTTGTCCAGAGTGGAATGCCTCCCCGGCTCCCGGCACATGATCAGTGCATGCTCAGTCACGATATCAGTGCCTGCTCAGCCACGTGATCACTGACGGCACAGTCACGTGATCAGCGCCTCTCAGTCACGTGATCACCGTATGATAAACACGTGATCAGTGAACGACCAGCCACGTGATCACTGCATGCGCGGTCAGGTGGTCAGTTCCTGATCAGCCACCTGATCAGTGCGTGCACAGTCCCCTGATCAGCGCCTGTCAGTCACTGATCACTGCCTGATAAACACGTGATCAGTGCCCGAACAGCCACGTCATCAGTGCATGCGCAGTCACGTGATCAGTGCATGATAGCCACATGATCAGTGCGTGCACAGTCCCATGATCAGTGCCTGTCAGTCACTGATCATTGCTTGATAAACACGTGATCAGTGCATGATGAGCCATGTGATCAGTGCCCGGTCAGACACGTCATCAGTGCATGCGCAGTCACGTCATCAGTGCATGATAGCCACGTGACCAGTGCGTGCACAGTCCCATGATCAGCGCCTGTCAGTCACTGATCATTGCCTGATAAACACGTGATCAGTGCATGGTGTGCCATGTGATCAGGGCCTGATCAGCCACGTCCTCAGTGCATGCGCAGTCACGTCATCAGTGCATGATAGCCACGTGATCAGTGCATGCTCAGTCAGGTGATCTGTACTTGATCAGCCACGTGATCAGTGCCTGCAGAGTCACGTGATCAGGGCCTGCTGAGCTGCGTGATTCCTGCCGGCTCATCTGCATGACAATTGCCATCTGAGCTGCGTGATTCCTGTCGGCTCATCTGCTTGACAATTGCCAGCTGAGCTGCGTGATTCCTGCCTGGTCACGTGCTTCATTATTGCCAGTTGAGCAGCATGATTCGTCACTGCTGAGCAACATGCTTATTGCCTGCTGATTGCGTGGTTCGTGCCTGCTCAGCTTTTTGAGTATCGCCTCCTGAGGTCCCTGTTCGGTCGCCACCTGCCGGGGACCAGCCCCAACTGATCCAGGGTATTCGAAGGAGAGATGGCCTAGGCGACTATTTATATGCTAATCAGAGATGTCAAGAATAATAGTATGAGGAGAGCTCAGTAGGAAAATTCGGTGGAGAAAAGAGACTGAGTAGCTTGGTTTACGCGGAAGACCAATCAAACTTCAAGACAAGAAGTTTGCACCACTTACGTAGGCCGCAGGCGCCCTCTCGAATAGCGAAAGGTGCCTCACCCTAGACACCTTCTCGAGTGGGTCTTAGCAGCCCAGGCATAATTAGTAAGCGTGGTGGGTTCCGCGCTCCAGATGGAGACTCAGCTGGAAGTTAAAGGGAAGAATGACAAGGAACTTTATGAATTGGAGCTCTAAGTTAACTCTTTGACAGAGAGAGCGAGATGGTGGTGGGGGACAGCCCCCAGTGAAATCAGAGGTGAGAGCACAAAGCAAAACAGTAGGCAGACTCCGGTTTTCTTGGGGGGGAGATGCTCGAAAATATCCGGGTGGACTCCTGAGGCTCGATCCCGCATTTGCGTATGCCGAGCCTCCTTCCTCATGACCTTTGTCCAGAGTGGAATGCCTCCCCGGCTCCCGGCACATGATCAGTGCATGCTCAGTCACGATATCAGTGCCTGCTCAGCCACGTGATCACTGACGGCACAGTCACGTGATCAGCGCCTCTCAGTCACGTGATCACCGTATGATAAACACGTGATCAGTGAACGACCAGCCACGTGATCACTGCATTCGCGGTCAGGTGGTCAGTTCCTGATCAGCCACCTGATCAGTGCGTGCACAGTCCCCTGATCAGCGCCTGTCAGTCACTGATCACTGCCTGATAAACACGTGATCAGTGCCCGAACAGCCACGTCTTCAGTGCATGCGCAGTCACGTGATCAGTGCATGATAGCCACGTGATCAGTGCGTGCACAGTCCCATGATCAGTGCCTGTCAGTCACTGATCATTGCCTGATAAACACGTGATCAGTGCCTGATGAGCCATGTGATCAGTGCCTGATCAGCCACGTCATCAGTGCATGATAGCCACGTGATCAGTGCATGCTCAGTCACGTGATCTGGACTTGATCAGCCACGTGATCAGTGCCTGCAGAGTCACGTGATCAGGGCCTGCTGAGCTGCGTGATTCCTGTCGGCTCATCTGCTTGACAATTGCCAGCTGAGCTGAGTGATTCCTGCTTGGTCACGTGCTTGATTATTGCCAGTTGAGAAGCATGATTCGTCACTGCTGAGCTCCATGCTTATTGCCTGCTGATTGCGTGGTTCGTGCCTGCTCAGCTCTTTGAGTATCGCCTCCTGAAGTCCCAGTTCGGTCGCCACCTGCCGGGGACCAGCCCCAACTGATCCAGGGTATTCGAAGGAGAGATGGCCTAGGCGACTATTTATATGCTAATCAGAGGTGTCAAGAATAATAGTATGAGGAGAGCTCAGTAGGAAAATTCGGTGGAGAAAAGAGACTGAGTAGCTTGGTTTACGCGGAAGACCAATCAAACTTCAAGACAAGAAGTTTGCACCACTTACGTAGGCCGCAGGCGCCCTCTCGAATAGCGAAAGGTGCCTCACCCTAGACACCTTCTCGAGTGGGTCTTAGCAGCCCAGGCATAATTAGTAAGCGTGGTGGGTTCCGCGCTCCAGATGGAGACTCAGCTGGAAGTTAAAGGGAAGAATGACAAGGAACTTTATGAATTGGAGCTGTAAGTTAACTCTTTGACAGAGAGAGCGAGATGGTGGTGGGGGACAGCCCCCAGTGAAATCAGAGGTGAGAGCACAAAGCAATACAGTAGGCAGACTCTGGTTTTTTTGGGGGGGAGATGCTCGAGAATATCCGGGTGGACTCCTGAGGCTCGATCCCGCATTTGCGTATGCCGAGCCTCCTTCCTCATGACCTTTGTCCAGAGTGGAATGCCTCCCCGGCTCCCGGCACATGATCAGTGCATGCTCAGTCACGATATCAGTGCCTGCTCAGCCACGTGATCACTGACGGCACAGTCACGTGATCAGCGCCTCTCAGTCACGGGATCACCGTATGATAAACACGTGATCAGTGAACGACCAGCCACGTGATCACTGCATGCGCGGTCAGGTGGTCAGTTCCTGATCAGCCACCTGATCAGTGCGTGCACAGTCCCCTGATCAGCGCCTGTCAGTCACTGATCACTGCCTGATAAACACGTGATCAGTGCCCGAACAGCCACGTCATCAGTGCATGCGCAGTCACGTGATCAGTGCATGGTAGCCACGTGATCAGTGCGTGCACAGTCCCATGATCAGCGCCTGTCAGTCACTGATCATTGCCTGATAAACACGTGATCAGTGCATGATGAGCCATGTGATCAGTGCCCGGTCAGCCACGTCATTAGTGCATGCGCAGTCACGTAATCAGTGCATGATAGCCACGTGATAAGTGCGTGCACAGTCCCATGATCAGCGCCTGTCAGTCACTGATCATTGCTTGATAAACACGTGATCAGTGCATGATGAGCCATGTGATCAGTGCCCGGTCAGCCACGTCATTAGTGCATGCGCAGTCACGTCATCAGTGCATGATAGCCACGTGATCAGTGCGTGCACAGTCCCATGATCAGCGCCTGTCAGTCACTGATCATTGCCTGATAAACACGTGATCAGTGCATGATGAGCCATGTGATCAGTGCCCGGTCAGCCACGTCATTAGTGCATGCGCAGTCACGTGATCAGTGCATGATAGCCACGTGATCAGTGCGTGCACAGTCCCATGATCAGTGCCTGTCCGTCACTGATCATTGCTTGATAAACACGTGATCAGTGCATGATGAGCCATGTGATCAGTGCCCGGTCAGCCACGTCATTAGTGCATGCGCAGTCACGTCATCAGTGCATGATAGCCACGTGATAAGTGCGTGCACAGTCCCATGATCAGCGCCTGTCAGTCACTGATCATTGCCTGATATACACGTGATCAGTGCATGATGAGCCATGTGATCAGTGCCCGGTCAGCCACGTCATTAGTGCATGCGCAGTCACGTCATCAGTGCATGATAGCCACGTGATCAGTGCGTGCACAGTCCCATGATCAGCGCCTGTCAGTCACTGATCATTGCCTGATAAACACGTGATCAGTGCATGATGAGCCATGTGATCAGTGCCCGGTCAGCCACGTCATTAGTGCATGCGCAGTCACGTCATCAGTGCATGATAGCCACGTGATCAGTGCGTGCACAGTCCCATGATCAGTGCCTGTCCGTCACTGATCATTGCTTGATAAACACGTGATCAGTGCATGATGAGCCATGTGATCAGTGCCCGGTCAGCCACGTCATTAGTGCATGCGCAGTCACGTCATCAGTGCATGATAGCCACGTGATAAGTGCGTGCACAGTCCCATGATCAGCGCCTGTCAGTCACTGATCATTGCCTGATAAACACGTGATCAGTGCATGATGTGCCATGTGATCAGGGCCTGATCAGCCACGTCATCAGTGCATGCGCAGTCACGTCATCAGTGCATGATAGCCACGTGATCAGTGCATGCTCAGTCAGGTGATCTGGACTTGATCAGCCACGTGATCAGTGCCTGCAGAGTCACGTGATCAGGGCCTGCTGAGCTGCGTGATTCCTGTCGGCTCATCTGCTTGACAATTGCCAGCTGAGCTGAGTGATTCCTGCTTGGTCACGTGCTTGATTATTGCCAGTTGAGAAGAATGATTCGTCACTGCTGAGCTCCATGCTTATTGCCTGCTGATTGCGTGGTTCGTGCCTGCTCAGCTCTTTGAGTATCGCCTCCTGAAGTCCCAGTTCGGTCGCCACCTGCCGGGGACCAGCCCCAACTGATCCAGTGTATTCGAAGGAGAGATGGCCTAGGCGACTATTTATATGCTAATCAGAGGTGTCAAGAATAATAGTATGAGGAGAGCTCAGTAGGAAAATTCAGTGGAGAAAAGAGACTGAGTAGCTTGGTTTACGCGGAAGACCAATCAAACTTCAAGACAAGAAGTTTGCACCACTTACGTAGGCCGCAGGCGCCCTCTCGAATAGCGAAAGGTGCCTCACCCTAGACACCTTCTCGAGTGGGTCTTAGCAGCCCAGGCATAATTAGTAAGCGTGGTGGGTTCCGCGCTCCAGATGGAGACTCAGCTGGAAGTTAAAGGGAAGATTGACAAGAACTTTATGAACTGGAGCTGTAAGTTAACTCTTTGACAGAGAGAGCGAGATGGTGTTGGGGGACACCCCCCAGTGAAATCAGAGGTGAGAGCACAAAGCAATACGGTAGCCAGACTCTGGTTTCTTTGGGGGGGAGTTGCTCGAGAATATCCGGGTGGACTCCTGAGGCTCGATCCCGCATTTGCGTATGCCGAGCCTCCTTCCTCATGACCTTTGTCCAGAGTGGAATGCCTCCCCGGCTCCCGGCACAGGATCAGTGCATGCTCAGTCACGATATCAGTGCCTGCTCAGCCACGTGATCACTGACGGCACAGTCACGTGATCAGCGCCTCTCAGTCACGTGATCACCGTATGATAAACACGTGATCGGTGAACGACCAGCCACGTGATCACTGCATTCGCGGTCAGGTGGTCAGTTCCTGATCAGCCACCTGATCAGTGCGTGCACAGTCCCCTGATCAGCGCCTGTCAGTCACTGATCACTGCCTGATAAACACGTGATCAGTGCCCGAACAGCCACGTCATCAGTGCATGCGCAGTCACGTGATCAGTGCATGATAGCCACATGATCAGTGCGTGCACAGTCCCATGATCAGTGCCTGTCAGTCACTGATCATTGCTTGATAAACACGTGATCAGTGCATGATGAGCCATGTGATCAGTGCCCGGTCAGCCACGTCATCAGTGCATGCGCAGTCACGTCATCAGTGCATGATAGCCACGTGATCAGTGCGTGCACAGTCCCATGATCAGCGCCTGTCAGTCACTGATCATTGCCTGATAAACACGTGATCAGTGCATGGTGTGCCATGTGATCAGGGCCTGATCAGCCACGTCATCAGTGCATGCGCAGTCACGTCATCAGTGCATGATAGCCACGTGATCAGTGCATGCTCAGTCACGTGATCTGTACTTGATCAGCCACGTGATCAGTGCCTGCAGAGTCACGTGATCAGGGCCTGCTGAGCTGCGTGATTCCTGCCGGCTCATCTGCATGACAATTGCCAGCTGAGCTGCGTGATTCCTGTCGGCTCATCTGCTTGACAATTGCCAGCTGAGCTGCGTGATTCCTGCCTGGTCACGTGCTTGATTATTGCCAGTTGAGCAGCATGATTCGTCACTGCTGAGCTCCATGCTTATTGCCTGCTGATTGCGTGGTTCGTGTCTGCTCAGCTCTTTGAGTATTGCCTCCTGAGGTCCCTGTTCGGTCGCCACCTGCCGGGGACCAGCCCCAACTGATCCAGGGTATTCGAAGGAGAGATGGCCTAGGCGACTATTTATATGCTAATCAGAGATGTCAAGAATAATAGTATGAGGAGAGCTCAGTAGGAAAATTCGGTGGAGAAAAGAGACTGAGTAGCTTGGTTTACGCGGAAGACCAATCAAACTTCAAGACAAGAAGTTTGCACCACTTACGTAGGCCGCAGGCGCCCTCTCGAATAGCGAAAGGTGCCTCACCCTAGACACCTTCTCGAGTGGGTCTTAGCAGCCCAGGCATAATTAGTAAGCGTGGTGGGTTCCGCGCTCCAGATGGAGACTCAGCTGGAAGTTAAAGGGAAGAATGACAAGGAACTTTATGAATTGGAGCTGTAAGTTAACTCTTTGACAGAGAGAGCGAGATGGTGGTGGGGGACAGCCCCCAGTGAAATCACAGGTGAGAGCACAAAGCAATACAGTAGGCAGACTCCGGTTTTTTTGGGGGGGAGATGCTCGAGAATATCCGGGTGGACTCCTGAGGCTCGATCCCGCATTTGCGTATGCCGAGCCTCCTTCCTCATGACCTTTGTCCAGAGTGGAATGCCTCCCCGGCTCCCGGCACAGGATCAGTGCATGCTCAGTCACGATATCAGTGCCTGCTCAGCCACGTGATCACTGACGGCACAGTCACGTGATCAGCGCCTCTCAGTCACGGGATCACCGTATGATAAACACGTGATCAGTGAACGACCAGCCACGTGATCACTGCATGCGCAGTCAGGTGGTCAGTTCCTGATCAGCCACCTGATCAGTGCGTGCACAGTCCCCTGATCAGCGCCTGTCAGTCACTGATCACTGCCTGATAAACACGTGATCAGTGAACGACCAGCCACGTGATCACTGCATGCGCGGTCAGGTGGTCAGTTCCTGATCAGCCACCTGATCAGTGCGTGCGCAGTCCCCTGATCAGCGCCTGTCAGTCACTGATCACTGCCTGATAAACACGTGATCAGTGCCCGAACAGCCACGTCATCAGTGCATGCGCAGTCACGTGATCAGTGCATGATAGCCACGTGATCAGTGCGTGCACAGTCCCATGATCAGCGCCTTTCAGTCACTGATCATTGCCTAATAAACACGTGATCAGTGCATGATGAGCCATGTGATCAGTGCCTGATCAGCCACGTCAACAGTGCATGCACAGTCACGTCATCAGTGCATGATAGCCACGTGATCAGTGCATGCTCAGTCACGTGATCTGTACTTGATCAGCCACGTGATCAGTGCCTGCAGAGTCACGTGATCAGGGCCTGCTGAGCTGCGTGATTCCTGTCGGCTCATCTGCTTGACAATTGCCAGCTGAGCTGCGTGATTCCTGCCTGGTCACGTGCTTGATTATTGCCAGTTGAGCAGCATGATTCGTCACTGCTGAGCTCCATGCTTATTGCCTGCTGATTGCGTGGTTCGTGCCTGCTCAGCTCTTTGAGTATTGCCTCCTGAGGTCCCTGTTCGGTCGCCACCTGCCGGGGACCAGCCCCAACTGATCCAGGGTATTCGAAGGAGAGATGGCCTAGGCGACTATTTATATGCTAATCAGAGATGTCAAGAATAATAGTATGAGGAGAGCTCAGTAGGAAAATTCGGTGGAGAAAAGAGACTGAGTAGCTTGGTTTACGCGGAAGACCAATCAAACTTCAAGACAAGAAGTTTGCACCACTTACGTAGGCCGCAGGCGCCCTCTCGAATAGCGAAAGGTGCCTCACCCTAGACACCTTCTCGAGTGGGTCTTAGCAGCCCAGGCATAATTAGTAAGCGTGGTGGGTTCCGCGCTCCAGATGGAGACTCAGCTGGAAGTTAAAGGGAAGAATGACAAGGAACTTTATGAATTGGAGCTGTAAGTTAACTCTTTGACAGAGAGAGCGAGATGGTGGTGGGGGACAGCCCCCAGTGAAATCACAGGTGAGAGCACAAAGCAATACAGTAGGCAGACTCCGGTTTTTTTGGGGGGGAGATGCTCGAGAATATCCGGGTGGACTCCTGAGGCTCGATCCCGCATTTGCGTATGCCGAGCCTCCTTCCTCATGACCTTTGTCCAGAGTGGAATGCCTCCCCGGCTCCCGGCACAGGATCAGTGCATGCTCAGTCACGATATCAGTGCCTGCTCAGCCACGTGATCACTGACGGCACAGTCACGTGATCAGCGCCTCTCAGTCACGGGATCCCCGTATGATAAACACGTGATCAGTGAACGACCAGCCACGTGATCACTGCATGCGCGGTCAGGTGGTCAGTTCCTGATCAGCCACCTGATCAGTGCGTGCACAGTCCGCTGATCAGCGCCTGTCAGTCACTGATCACTGCCTGATAAACACGTGATCAGTGCCTGAACAGCCACGTCATCAGTGCATGCGCAGTCACGTGATCAGTGCATGGTAGCCACGTGATCAGTGCGTGCACAGTCCCATGATCAGCGCCTGTCAGTCACTGATCATTGCCTGATAAACACGTGATCAGTGCATGATGAGCCATGTGATCAGTGCCCGATCAGCCACGTCATCAGTGCATGCGCAGTCACGTGATCAGTGCATGATAGCCACGTGATCAGTGCGTGCACAGTCCCATGATCAGTGCCTGTCAGTCACTGATCATTGCTTGATAAACACGTGATCAGTGCATGATGAGCCATGTGATCAGTGCCCGGTCAGCCACGTCATCAGTGCATGCGCAGTCACGTCATCAGTGCATGATAGCCACGTGATAGTGCGTGCACAGTCCATGATCAGCGCTGTCAGTCACTGATCATTGCCTGATAAACACGTGATCAGTGCATGATGAGCCATGTGATCAGTGCCTGATCAGCCACGTCATCAGTGCATGCGCAGTCACGTGATCTGGACTTGATCAGCCACGTGATCAGTGCCTGCAGAGTCACGTGATCAGGGCCTGCTGAGCTGCGTGATTCCTGCCGGCTCATCTGCATGACAATTGCCAGCTGAGCTGCGTGATTCCTGCCTGGTCACGTGCTTGATTATTGCCAGTTGAGCAGCATGATTCGTCACTGCTGAGCTCCATGCTTATTGCCTGCTGATTGCGTGGTTCGTGTCTGCTCAGCTCTTTGAGTATTGCCTCCTGAGGTCCCTGTTCGGTCGCCACCTGCCGGGGACCAGCCCCAACTGATCCAGGGTATTCGAAGGAGAGATGGCCTAGGCGACTATTTATATGCTAATCAGAGATGTCAAGAATAATAGTATGAGGAGAGCTCAGTAGGAAAATTCGGTGGAGAAAAGAGACTGAGTAGCTTGGTTTACGCGGAAGACCAATCAAACTTCAAGACAAGAAGTTTGCACCACTTACGTAGGCCGCAGGCGCCCTCTCGAATAGCGAAAGGTGCCTCACCCTAGACACCTTCTCGAGTGGGTCTTAGCAGCCCAGGCATAATTAGTAAGCGTGGTGGGTTCCGCGCTCCAGATGGAGACTCAGCTGGAAGTTAAAGGGAAGAATGACAAGGAACTTTATGAATTGGAGCTGTAAGTTAACTCTTTGACAGAGAGAGCGAGATGGTGGTGGGGGACAGCCCCCAGTGAAATCACAGGTGAGAGCACAAAGCAATACAGTAGGCAGACTCCGGTTTTTTTGGGGGGGAGATGCTCGAGAATATCCGGGTGGACTCCTGAGGCTCGATCCCGCATTTGCGTATGCCGAGCCTCCTTCCTCATGACCTTTGTCCAGAGTGGAATGCCTCCCCGGCTCCCGGCACAGGATCAGTGCATGCTCAGTCACGATATCAGTGCCTGCTCAGCCACGTGATCACTGACGGCACAGTCACGTGATCAGCGCCTCTCAGTCACGGGATCACCGTATGATAAACACGTGATCAGTGAACGACCAGCCACGTGATCACTGCATGCGCGGTCAGGTGGTCAGTTCCTGATCAGCCACCTGATCAGTGCGTGCACAGTCCCCTGATCAGCGCCTGTCAGTCACTGATCACTGCCTGATAAACACGTGATCAGTGCCCGAACAGCCACGTCATCAGTGCATGCGCAGTCACGTGATCAGTGCATGAGAGCCACGTGATCAGTGCGTGCACAGTCCCATGATCAGTGCCTGTCAGTCACTGATCATTGCCTGATAAACACGTGATCAGTGCATGATGAGCCATGTGATCAGTGCCCGATCAGCCACGTCATCAGTGCATGCGCAGTCACGTCATCAGTGCATGATAGCCACGTGATCAGTGCATGCTCAGTCACGTGATCTGGACTTGATCAGCCACGTGATCAGTGCCTGCAGAGTCACGTGATCAGGGCCTGCTGAGCTGCGTGATTCCTGCCGGCTCATCTGCATGACTATTGCCAGCTGAGCTGCGTGATTCCTGTCGGCTCATCTGCTTGACAATTGCCAGCTGAGCTGCGTGATTCCTGCCTGGTCACGTGCTTGATTATTGCCAGTTGAGCAGCATGATTCGTCACTGCTGAGCTCCATGCTTATTGCCTGCTGATTGCGTGGTTCGTGTCTGCTCAGCTCTTTGAGTATTGCCTCCTGAGGTCCCTGTTCGGTCGCCACCTGCCGGGGACCAGCCCCAACTGATCCAGGGTATTCGAAGGAGAGATGGCCTAGGCGACTATTTATATGCTAATCAGAGATGTCAAGAATAATAGTATGAGGAGAGCTCAGTAGGAAAATTCGGTGGAGAAAAGAGACTGAGTAGCTTGGTTTACGCGGAAGACCAATCAAACTTCAAGACAAGAAGTTTGCACCACTTACGTAGGCCGCAGGCGCCCTCTCGAATAGCGAAAGGTGCCTCACCCTAGACACCTTCTCGAGTGGGTCTTAGCAGCCCAGGCATAATTAGTAAGCGTGGTGGGTTCCGCGCTCCAGATGGAGACTCAGCTGGAAGTTAAAGGGAAGAATGACAAGGAACTTTATGAATTGGAGCTGTAAGTTAACTCTTTGACAGAGAGAGCGAGATGGTGGTGGGGGACAGCCCCCAGTGAAATCACAGGTGAGAGCACAAAGCAATACAGTAGGCAGACTCCGGTTTTTTTTGGGGGGGAGATGCTCGAGAATATCCGGGTGGACTCCTGAGGCTCGATCCCGCATTTGCGTATGCCGAGCCTCCTTCCTCATGACCTTTGTCCAGAGTGGAATGCCTCCCCGGCTCCCGGCACAGGATCAGTGCATGCTCAGTCACGATATCAGTGCCTGCTCAGCCACGTGATCACTGACGGCACAGTCACGTGATCAGCGCCTCTCAGTCACGGGATCACCGTATGATAAACACGTGATCAGTGAACGACCAGCCACGTGATCACTGCATGCGCCGGTCAGGTGGTCAGTTTCCTGATCAGCCACCTGATCAGTGCGTGCACAGTCCCCTGATCAGCGCCTGTCAGTCACTGATCACTGCCTGATAAACACGTGATCAGTGCCCGAACAGCCACGTCATCAGTGCATGCGCAGTCACGTGATCCAGTGCATGATAGCCACGTGATCAGTGGCGTGCAACCAGTCCCATGATCAGCGCCTGTCAGTCACTGATATTTGCCTGATAAACACGTGATCAGTGCATGATGAGCCATGTGAATCAGTGCCCGATCAGCCACTGTCATCAGTGCATGCGCCAGTCACGTGATCAGTGCATGATAGCCACGTGATCAGTGCGTGCACAGTCCCATGATCAGCGCCTGTCAGTCACTGATATTTGCCTGATAAACACGTGATCAGTGCATGATGAGCCATGTGATCAGTGCCTGATCAGCCACGTCATCAGTGCATGCGCAGTCACGTCATCAGTGCATGATAGCCACGTGATCAGTGCATGCTCAGTCACGTGATCTGGACTTGATCAGCCACGTGATCAGTGCCTGCAGAGTCACGTGATCAGGGCCTGCTGAGCTGCGTGATTCCTGTCGGCTCATCTGCTTGACAATTGCCAGCTGAGCTGAGTGATTCCTGCCTGGTCACGTGCTTGATTATTGCCAGTTGAGAAGCATGATTCGTCACTGCTGAGCTCCATGCTTATTGCCTGCTGATTGCGTGGTTCGTGTCTGCTCAGCTCTTTGAGTATCGCCTCCTGAGGTCCCTGTTCGGTCGCCACCTGCCGGGGACCAGCCCCAACTGATCCAGGGTATTCGAAGGAGAGATGGCCTAGGCGACTATTTATATGCTAATCAGAGTGTCAAGAATAATAGTATGAGGAGAGCTCAGTAGGAAAATTCGGTGGAGAAAAGAGACTGAGTAGCTTGGTTTACGCGGAAGACCAATCAAACTTCAAGACAAGAAGTTTGCACCACTTACGTAGGCCGCAGGCGCCCTCTCGAATAGCGAAAGGTGCCTCACCCTAGACACCTTCTCGAGTGGGTCTTAGCAGCCCAGGCATAATTAGTAAGCGTGGTGGGTTCCGCGCTCCAGATGGAGACTCAGCTGGAAGTTAAAGGGAAGAATGACAAGGAACTTTATGAATTGGAGCTGTAAGTTAACTCTTTGACAGAGAGAGCGAGATGGTGGTGGGGGACAGCCCCCAGTGAAATCACAGGTGAGAGCACAAAGCAATACAGTAGGCAGACTCCGGTTTTTTTTGGGGGGGAGATGCTCGAGAATATCCGGGTGGACTCCTGAGGCTCGATCCCGCATTTGCGTATGCCGAGCCTCCTTCCTCATGACCTTTGTCCAGAGTGGAATGCCTCCCCGGCTCCCGGCACAGGATCAGTGCATGCTCAGTCACGATATCAGTGCCTGCTCAGCCACGTGATCACTGACGGCACAGTCACGTGATCAGCGCCTCTCAGTCACGGGATCACCGTATGATAAACACGTGATCAGTGAACGACCAGCCACGTGATCACTGCATGCGCGGTCAGGTGTCAGTTCCTGATCAGCCACCTGATCAGTGCGTGCACAGTCCCCTGATCAGCGCCTGTCAGTCACTGATCACTGCCTGATAAACACGTGATCAGTGCCCGAACAGCCACGTCATCAGTGCATGCGCAGTCACGTGATCAGTGCATGATAGCCACGTGATCAGTGCGTGCACAGTCCCATGATCAGCGCCTGTCAGTCACTGATCAGTGCATGATAGCCATGTGATCAGTGCCCGATCAGCCACGTCATCAGTGCATGCGCAGTCACGTGATCAGTGCATGATAGCCACGTGATCAGTGCGTGCACAGTCCATGATCAGCGCCTGTCAGTCACTGATCATGCCTGATAAACACGTGATCAGTGCCGCAGCCACGTCATAGTGCATGCGCAGTCACGTGATCAGTGCATGATAGCCACGTGATCAGTGCGTGCACAGTCCCATGATCAGGCCTGTCGTCACTGATCATTGCTGATAAACACGTGATCAGTGCATGATGAGCCATGTGATCAGTGCCGTCAGCCACGTCATAGTGCATGCGCAGTCACGTATCAGTGCATGATAGCCACGTGATAGTGCGCACAGTCCATGATCAGCCTGTCAGTCACTGATCATGCCTGATAAACAGTGATCAGTGCATGATCGCAGCCACGTCATCAGTGCATGATAGCCACGTGATCAGTGCATGCTCAGTCAGTGATCTGGACTTGATCAGCCACGTGATCAGTGCCTGCAGAGTCACGTGATCAGGGCCTGCTGAGCTGCGTGATTCCTGTCGGCTCATCTGCTTGACAATTGCCAGCTGAGCTGCGTGATTCCTGCCTGGTCACGTGCTTGATTATTGCCAGTTGAGCAGCATGATTCGTCACTGCTGAGCTCCATGCTTATTGCCTGCTGATTGCGTGGTTCGTGTCTGCTCAGCTCTTTGAGTATTGCCTCCTGAGGTCCCTGTTCGGTCGCCACCTGCCGGGGACCAGCCCCAACTGATCCAGGGTATTCGAAGGAGAGATGGCCTAGGCGACTATTTATATGCTAATCAGAGATGTCAAGAATAATAGTATGAGGAGAGCTCAGTAGGAAAATTCGGTGGAGAAAAGAGACTGAGTAGCTTGGTTTACGCGGAAGACCAATCAAACTTCAAGACAAGAAGTTTGCACCACTTACGTAGGCCGCAGGCGCCCTCTCGAATAGCGAAAGGTGCCTCACCCTAGACACCTTCTCGAGTGGGTCTTAGCAGCCCAGGCATAATTAGTAAGCGTGGTGGGTTCCGCGCTCCAGATGGAGACTCAGCTGGAAGTTAAAGGGAAGAATGACAAGGAACTTTATGAATTGGAGCTGTAAGTTAACTCTTTGACAGAGAGAGCGAGATGGTGGTGGGGGACAGCCCCCAGTGAAATCACAGGTGAGAGCACAAAGCAATACAGTAGGCAGACTCCGGTTTTTTTGGGGGGGAGATGCTCGAGAATATCCGGGTGGACTCCTGAGGCTCGATCCCGCATTTGCGTATGCCGAGCCTCCTTCCTCATGACCTTTGTCCAGAGTGGAATGCCTCCCCGGCTCCCGGCACAGGATCAGTGCATGCTCAGTCACGATATCAGTGCCTGCTCAGCCACGTGATCACTGACGGCACAGTCACGTGATCAGCGCCTCTCAGTCACGTGATCACCGTATGATAAACACGTGATCAGTGAACGACCAGCCACGTGATCACTGCATGCGCGGTCAGGTGGTCAGTTCCTGATCAGCCACCTGATCAGTGCGTGCACAGTCCCCTGATCAGCGCCTGTCAGTCACTGATCACTGCCTGATAAACACGTGATCAGTGCCCGAACAGCCACGTCATCAGTGCATGCGCAGTCACGTGATCAGTGCATGAGAGCCACGTGATCAGTGCGTGCACAGTCCCATGATCAGCGCCTGTCAGTCACTGATCATTGCCTGATAAACACGTGATCAGTGCATGATGAGCCATGTGATCAGTGCCCGATCAGCCACGTCATCAGTGCATGCGCAGTCACGTCATCAGTGCATGATAGCCACGTGATCAGTGCATGCTCAGTCACGTGATCTGGACTTGATCAGCCACGTGATCAGTGCCTGCAGAGTCACGTGATCAGGGCCTGCTGAGCTGCGTGATTCCTGCCGGCTCATCTGCATGACTATTGCCAGCTGAGCTGCGTGATTCCTGTCGGCTCATCTGCTTGACAATTGCCAGCTGAGCTGCGTGATTCCTGCCTGGTCACGTGCTTGATTATTGCCAGTTGAGCAGCATGATTCGTCACTGCTGAGCTCCATGCTTATTGCCTGCTGATTGCGTGGTTCGTGTCTGCTCAGCTCTTTGAGTATTGCCTCCTGAGGTCCCTGTTCGGTCGCCACCTGCCGGGGACCAGCCCCAACTGATCCAGGGTATTCGAAGGAGAGATGGCCTAGGCGACTATTTATATGCTAATCAGAGATGTCAAGAATAATAGTATGAGGAGAGCTCAGTAGGAAAATTCGGTGGAGAAAAGAGACTGAGTAGCTTGGTTTACGCGGAAGACCAATCAAACTTCAAGACAAGAAGTTTGCACCACTTACGTAGGCCGCAGGCGCCCTCTCGAATAGCGAAAGGTGCCTCACCCTAGACACCTTCTCGAGTGGGTCTTAGCAGCCCAGGCATAATTAGTAAGCGTGGTGGGTTCCGCGCTCCAGATGGAGACTCAGCTGGAAGTTAAAGGGAAGAATGACAAGGAACTTTATGAATTGGAGCTGTAAGTTAACTCTTTGACAGAGAGAGCGAGATGGTGGTGGGGGACAGCCCCCAGTGAAATCACAGGTGAGAGCACAAAGCAATACAGTAGGCAGACTCCGGTTTTTTTTGGGGGGGAGATGCTCGAGAATATCCGGGTGGACTCCTGAGGCTCGATCCCGCATTTGCGTATGCCGAGCCTCCTTCCTCATGACCTTTGTCCAGAGTGGAATGCCTCCCCGGCTCCCGGCACAGGATCAGTGCATGCTCAGTCACGATATCAGTGCCTGCTCAGCCACGTGATCACTGACGGCACAGTCACGTGATCAGCGCCTCTCAGTCACGTGATCACCGTATGATAAACACGTGATCAGTGAACGACCAGCCACGTGATCACTGCATGCGCGGTCAGGTGTTCAGTTCCTGATCAGCCACCTGATCAGTGCGTGCACAGTCCCCTGATCAGCGCCTGTCAGTCACTGATCACTGCCTGATAAACACGTGATCAGTGCCCGAACAGCCACGTCATCAGTGCATGCGCAGTCACGTGATCAGTGCATGAGAGCCACGTGATCAGTGCGTGCACAGTCCCATGATCAGCGCCTGTCAGTCACTGATCATTGCCTGATAAACACGTGATCAGTGCATGATGAGCCATGTGATCAGTGCCCGATCAGCCACGTCATCAGTGCATGCGCAGGCACGTCATCAGTGCATGATAGCCACGTGATCAGTGCATGCTCAGTCACGTGATCTGGACTTGATCAGCCACGTGATCAGTGCCTGCAGAGTCACGTGATCAGGGCCTGCTGAGCTGCGTGATTCCTGCCGGCTCATCTGCATGACTATTGCCAGCTGAGCTGCGTGATTCCTGTCGGCTCATCTGCTTGACAATTGCCAGCTGAGCTGCGTGATTCCTGCCTGGTCACGTGCTTGATTATTGCCAGTTGAGCAGCATGATTCGTCACTGCTGAGCTCCATGCTTATTGCCTGCTGATTGCGTGGTTCGTGTCTGCTCAGCTCTTTGAGTATTGCCTCCTGAGGTCCCTGTTCGGTCGCCACCTGCCGGGGACCAGCCCCAACTGATCCAGGGTATTCGAAGGAGAGATGGCCTAGGCGACTATTTATATGCTAATCAGAGATGTCAAGAATAATAGTATGAGGAGAGCTCAGTAGGAAAATTCGGTGGAGAAAAGAGACTGAGTAGCTTGGTTTACGCGGAAGACCAATCAAACTTCAAGACAAGAAGTTTGCACCACTTACGTAGGCCGCAGGCGCCCTCTCGAATAGCGAAAGGTGCCTCACCCTAGACACCTTCTCGAGTGGGTCTTAGCAGCCCAGGCATAATTAGTAAGCGTGGTGGGTTCCGCGCTCCAGATGGAGACTCAGCTGGAAGTTAAAGGGAAGAATGACAAGGAACTTTATGAATTGGAGCTGTAAGTTAACTCTTTGACAGAGAGAGCGAGATGGTGGTGGGGGACAGCCCCCAGTGAAATCACAGGTGAGAGCACAAAGCAATACAGTAGGCAGACTCCGGTTTTTTTTGGGGGGGAGATGCTCGAGAATATCCGGGTGGACTCCTGAGGCTCGATCCCGCATTTGCGTATGCCGAGCCTCCTTCCTCATGACCTTTGTCCAGAGTGGAATGCCTCCCCGGCTCCCGGCACAGGATCAGTGCATGCTCAGTCACGATATCAGTGCCTGCTCAGCCACGTGATCACTGACGGCACAGTCACGTGATCAGCGCCTCTCAGTCACGTGATCACCGTATGATAAACACGTGATCAGTGAACGACCAGCCACGTGATCACTGCATGCGCGGTCAGGTGTTCAGTTCCTGATCAGCCACCTGATCAGTGCGTGCACAGTCCCCTGATCAGCGCCTGTCAGTCACTGATCACTGCCTGATAAACACGTGATCAGTGCCCGAACAGCCACGTCATCAGTGCATGCGCAGTCACGTGATCAGTGCATGAGAGCCACGTGATCAGTGCGTGCACAGTCCCATGATCAGTGCCTGTCAGTCACTGATCATTGCCTGATAAACACGTGATCAGTGCATGATGAGCCATGTGATCAGTGCCCGATCAGCCACGTCATCAGTGCATGCGCAGTCACGTCATCAGTGCATGATAGCCACGTGATCAGTGCATGCTCAGTCACGTGATCTGGACTTGATCAGCCACGTGATCAGTGCCTGCAGAGTCACGTGATCAGGGCCTGCTGAGCTGCGTGATTCCTGCCACTGAGCTCGGATCCTCGGCTCATGCTTGACAATTGCCAGCTGAGCTGCGTGATTCCTGCCTGGTCACGTGCTTGATTATTGCCAGTTGAGCAGCATGATTCGTCACTGCTGAGCTCCATGCTTATTGCCTGCTGATTGCGTGGTTCGTGTCTGCTCAGCTCTTTGAGTATTGCCTCCTGAGGTCCCTGTTCGGTCGCCACCTGCCGGGGACCAGCCCCAACTGATCCAGGGTATTCGAAGGAGAGATGGCCTAGGCGACTATTTATATGCTAATCAGAGATGTCAAGAATAATAGTATGAGGAGAGCTCAGTAGGAAAATTCGGTGGAGAAAAGAGACTGAGTAGCTTGGTTTACGCGGAAGACCAATCAAACTTCAAGACAAGAAGTTTGCACCACTTACGTAGGCCGCAGGCGCCCTCTCGAATAGCGAAAGGTGCCTCACCCTAGACACCTTCTCGAGTGGGTCTTAGCAGCCCAGGCATAATTAGTAAGCGTGGTGGGTTCCGCGCTCCAGATGGAGACTCAGCTGGAAGTTAAAGGGAAGAATGACAAGGAACTTTATGAATTGGAGCTGTAAGTTAACTCTTTGACAGAGAGAGCGAGATGGTGGTGGGGGACAGCCCCCAGTGAAATCACAGGTGAGAGCATAAAGCAATACAGTAGGCAGACTCCGGTTTTTTTGGGGGGGAGATGCTCGAGAATATCCGGGTGGACTCCTGAGGCTCGATCCCGCATTTGCGTATGCCGAGCCTCCTTCCTCATGACCTTTGTCCAGAGTGGAATGCCTCCCCGGCTCCCGGCACAGGATCAGTGCATGCTCAGTCACGATATCAGTGCCTGCTCAGCCACGTGATCACTGACGGCACAGTCACGTGATCAGCGCCTCTCAGTCACGTGATCACCGTATGATAAACACGTGATCAGTGAACGACCAGCCACGTGATCACTGCATGCGCGGTCAGGTGTTCAGTTCCTGATCAGCCACCTGATCAGTGCGTGCACAGTCCCCTGATCAGCGCCTGTCAGTCACTGATCACTGCCTGATAAACACGTGATCAGTGCCCGAACAGCCACGTCATCAGTGCATGCGCAGTCACGTGATCAGTGCATGAGAGCCACGTGATCAGTGCGTGCACAGTCCCATGATCAGTGCCTGTCAGTCACTGATCATTGCCTGATAAACACGTGATCAGTGCATGATGAGCCATGTGATCAGTGCCCGATCAGCCACGTCATCAGTGCATGCGCAGGCACGTCATCAGTGCATGATAGCCACGTGATCAGTGCATGCTCAGTCACGTGATCTGGACTTGATCAGCCACGTGATCAGTGCCTGCAGAGTCACGTGATCAGGGCCTGCTGAGCTGCGTGATTCCTGCCGGCTCATCTGCATGACTATTGCCAGCTGAGCTGCGTGATTCCTGTCGGCTCATCTGCTTGACAATTGCCAGCTGAGCTGCGTGATTCCTGCCTGGTCACGTGCTTGATTATTGCCAGTTGAGCAGCATGATTCGTCACTGCTGAGCTCCATGCTTATTGCCTGCTGATTGCGTGGTTCGTGTCTGCTCAGCTCTTTGAGTATTGCCTCCTGAGGTCCCTGTTCGGTCGCCACCTGCCGGGGACCAGCCCCAACTGATCCAGGGTATTCGAAGGAGAGATGGCCTAGGCGACTATTTATATGCTAATCAGAGATGTCAAGAATAATAGTATGAGGAGAGCTCAGTAGGAAAATTCGGTGGAGAAAAGAGACTGAGTAGCTTGGTTTACGCGGAAGACCAATCAAACTTCAAGACAAGAAGTTTGCACCACTTACGTAGGCCGCAGGCGCCCTCTCGAATAGCGAAAGGTGCCTCACCCTAGACACCTTCTCGAGTGGGTCTTAGCAGCCCAGGCATAATTAGTAAGCGTGGTGGGTTCCGCGCTCCAGATGGAGACTCAGCTGGAAGTTAAAGGGAAGAATGACAAGGAACTTTATGAATTGGAGCTGTAAGTTAACTCTTTGACAGAGAGAGCGAGATGGTGGTGGGGGACAGCCCCCAGTGAAATCACAGGTGAGAGCATAAAGCAATACAGTAGGCAGACTCCGGTTTTTTTTGGGGGGGAGATGCTCGAGAATATCCGGGTGGACTCCTGAGGCTCGATCCCGCATTTGCGTATGCCGAGCCTCCTTCCTCATGACCTTTGTCCAGAGTGGAATGCCTCCCCGGCTCCCGGCACAGGATCAGTGCATGCTCAGTCACGATATCAGTGCCTGCTCAGCCACGTGATCACTGACGGCACAGTCACGTGATCAGCGCCTCTCAGTCACGTGATCACCGTATGATAAACACGTGATCAGTGAACGACCAGCCACGTGATCACTGCATGCGCGGTCAGGTGTTCAGTTCCTGATCAGCCACCTGATCAGTGCGTGCACAGTCCCCTGATCAGCGCTGTCAGTCACTGATCACTGCCTGATAAACACGTGATCAGTGCCCGAACAGCCACGTCATCAGTGCATGCGCAGTCACGTGATCAGTGCATGAGAGCCACGTGATCAGTGCGTGCACAGTCCCATGATCAGCGCTGTCAGTCACTGATATTTGCCTGATAACACGTGATCAGTGCATGATGAGCCATGTGATCAGTGCCCGATCAGCCACGGTCATCAGTGCATGCGCAGTCACGTGATCAGTGCATGATAGCCACGTGAATCAGTGCGTGCACAGTCCCATGATCAGCGCCTGTCCAGTCACTGATCATTGCCTGATAAACACGTGATCAGTGCATGATGAGCCATGTGATCAGTGCCTGATCAGCCACGTCATCAGTGCATGCGCAGTCACCGTGATCTGGACTTTGATCTATGCCACGTGATCAGTGCCTGCAGAGTCACGTGATCAGGGCCTGCTGAGCTGCGTGATTCCTGCCGGCTCATCTGCATGACATTGCCAGCTGAGCTGCGTGATTTCCTGCCTGGTCACGTGCTTGATTATTGCCAGTTGAGCAGCATGATTCGTCACTGCTGAGCTCCATGCTTATTGCCTGCTGATTGCGTGGTTCGTGTCTGCTCAGCTCTTTGAGTATTGCCTCCTGAGGTCCCTGTTCGGTCGCCACCTGCCGGGGACCAGCCCCAACTGATCCAGGGTATTCGAAGGAGAGATGGCCTAGGCGACTATTTATATGCTAATCAGAGATGTCAAGAATAATAGTATGAGGAGAGCTCAGTAGGAAAATTCGGTGGAGAAAAGAGACTGAGTAGCTTGGTTTACGCGGAAGACCAATCAAACTTCAAGACAAGAAGTTTGCACCACTTACGTAGGCCGCAGGCGCCCTCTCGAATAGCGAAAGGTGCCTCACCCTAGACACCTTCTCGAGTGGGTCTTAGCAGCCCAGGCATAATTAGTAAGCGTGGTGGGTTCCGCGCTCCAGATGGAGACTCAGCTGGAAGTTAAAGGGAAGAATGACAAGGAACTTTATGAATTGGAGCTGTAAGTTAACTCTTTGACAGAGAGAGCGAGATGGTGGTGGGGGACAGCCCCCAGTGAAATCACAGGTGAGAGCATAAAGCAATACAGTAGGCAGACTCCGGTTTTTTTGGGGGGGAGATGCTCGAGAATATCCGGGTGGACTCCTGAGGCTCGATCCCGCATTTGCGTATGCCGAGCCTCCTTCCTCATGACCTTTGTCCAGAGTGGAATGCCTCCCCGGCTCCCGGCACAGGATCAGTGCATGCTCAGTCACGATATCAGTGCCTGCTCAGCCACGTGATCACTGACGGCACAGTCACGTGATCAGCGCCTCTCAGTCACGTGATCACCGTATGATAAACACGTGATCAGTGAACGACCAGCCACGTGATCACTGCATGCGCGGTCAGGTGTTCAGTTCCTGATCAGCCACCTGATCAGTGCGTGCACAGTCCCCTGATCAGCGCCTGTCAGTCACTGATCACTGCCTGATAAACACGTGATCAGTGCCCGAACAGCCACGTCATCAGTGCATGCGCAGTCACGTGATCAGTGCATGAGAGCCACGTGATCAGTGCGTGCACAGTCCCATGATCAGTGCCTGTCAGTCACTGATCATTGCCTGATAAACACGTGATCAGTGCATGATGAGCCATGTGATCAGTGCCCGATCAGCCACGTCATCAGTGCATGCGCAGGCACGTCATCAGTGCATGATAGCCACGTGATCAGTGCATGCTCAGTCACGTGATCTGGACTTGATCAGCCACGTGATCAGTGCCTGCAGAGTCACGTGATCAGGGCCTGCTGAGCTGCGTGATTCCTGCCGGCTCATCTGCATGACTATTGCCAGCTGAGCTGCGTGATTCCTGTCGGCTCATCTGCTTGACAATTGCCAGCTGAGCTGCGTGATTCCTGCCTGGTCACGTGCTTGATTATTGCCAGTTGAGCAGCATGATTCGTCACTGCTGAGCTCCATGCTTATTGCCTGCTGATTGCGTGGTTCGTGTCTGCTCAGCTCTTTGAGTATTGCCTCCTGAGGTCCCTGTTCGGTCGCCACCTGCCGGGGACCAGCCCCAACTGATCCAGGGTATTCGAAGGAGAGATGGCCTAGGCGACTATTTATATGCTAATCAGAGATGTCAAGAATAATAGTATGAGGAGAGCTCAGTAGGAAAATTCGGTGGAGAAAAGAGACTGAGTAGCTTGGTTTACGCGGAAGACCAATCAAACTTCAAGACAAGAAGTTTGCACCACTTACGTAGGCCGCAGGCGCCCTCTCGAATAGCGAAAGGTGCCTCACCCTAGACACCTTCTCGAGTGGGTCTTAGCAGCCCAGGCATAATTAGTAAGCGTGGTGGGTTCCGCGCTCCAGATGGAGACTCAGCTGGAAGTTAAAGGGAAGAATGACAAGGAACTTTATGAATTGGAGCTGTAAGTTAACTCTTTGACAGAGAGAGCGAGATGGTGGTGGGGGACAGCCCCCAGTGAAATCACAGGTGAGAGCATAAAGCAATACAGTAGGCAGACTCCGGTTTTTTTGGGGGGGAGATGCTCGAGAATATCCGGGTGGACTCCTGAGGCTCGATCCCGCATTTGCGTATGCCGAGCCTCCTTCCTCATGACCTTTGTCCAGAGTGGAATGCCTCCCCGGCTCCCGGCACAGGATCAGTGCATGCTCAGTCACGATATCAGTGCCTGCTCAGCCACGTGATCACTGACGGCACAGTCACGTGATCAGCGCCTCTCAGTCACGTGATCACCGTATGATAAACACGTGATCAGTGAACGACCAGCCACGTGATCACTGCATGCGCGGTCAGGTGTTCAGTTCCTGATCAGCCACCTGATCAGTGCGTGCACAGTCCCCTGATCAGCGCCTGTCAGTCACTGATCACTGCCTGATAAACACGTGATCAGTGCCCGAACAGCCACGTCATCAGTGCATGCGCAGTCACGTGATCAGTGCATGAGAGCCACGTGATCAGTGCGTGCACAGTCCCATGATCAGTGCCTGTCAGTCACTGATCATTGCCTGATAAACACGTGATCAGTGCATGATGAGCCATGTGATCAGTGCCCGATCAGCCACGTCATCAGTGCATGCGCAGGCACGTCATCAGTGCATGATAGCCACGTGATCAGTGCATGCTCAGTCACGTGATCTGGACTTGATCAGCCACGTGATCAGTGCCTGCAGAGTCACGTGATCAGGGCCTGCTGAGCTGCGTGATTCCTGCCGGCTCATCTGCATGACTATTGCCAGCTGAGCTGCGTGATTCCTGTCGGCTCATCTGCTTGACAATTGCCAGCTGAGCTGCGTGATTCCTGCCTGGTCACGTGCTTGATTATTGCCAGTTGAGCAGCATGATTCGTCACTGCTGAGCTCCATGCTTATTGCCTGCTGATTGCGTGGTTCGTGTCTGCTCAGCTCTTTGAGTATTGCCTCCTGAGGTCCCTGTTCGGTCGCCACCTGCCGGGGACCAGCCCCAACTGATCCAGGGTATTCGAAGGAGAGATGGCCTAGGCGACTATTTATATGCTAATCAGAGATGTCAAGAATAATAGTATGAGGAGAGCTCAGTAGGAAAATTCGGTGGAGAAAAGAGACTGAGTAGCTTGGTTTACGCGGAAGACCAATCAAACTTCAAGACAAGAAGTTTGCACCACTTACGTAGGCCGCAGGCGCCCTCTCGAATAGCGAAAGGTGCCTCACCCTAGACACCTTCTCGAGTGGGTCTTAGCAGCCCAGGCATAATTAGTAAGCGTGGTGGGTTCCGCGCTCCAGATGGAGACTCAGCTGGAAGTTAAAGGGAAGAATGACAAGGAACTTTATGAATTGGAGCTGTAAGTTAACTCTTTGACAGAGAGAGCGAGATGGTGGTGGGGGACAGCCCCCAGTGAAATCACAGGTGAGAGCATAAAGCAATACAGTAGGCAGACTCCGGTTTTTTTGGGGGGGAGATGCTCGAGAATATCCGGGTGGACTCCTGAGGCTCGATCCCGCATTTGCGTATGCCGAGCCTCCTTCCTCATGACCTTTGTCCAGAGTGGAATGCCTCCCCGGCTCCCGGCACAGGATCAGTGCATGCTCAGTCACGATATCAGTGCCTGCTCAGCCACGTGATCACTGACGGCACAGTCACGTGATCAGCGCCTCTCAGTCACGTGATCACCGTATGATAAACACGTGATCAGTGAACGACCAGCCACGTGATCACTGCATGCGCGGTCAGGTGTTCAGTTCCTGATCAGCCACCTGATCAGTGCGTGCACAGTCCCCTGATCAGCGCCTGTCAGTCACTGATCACTGCCTGATAAACACGTGATCAGTGCCCGAACAGCCACGTCATCAGTGCATGCGCAGTCACGTGATCAGTGCATGAGAGCCACGTGATCAGTGCGTGCACAGTCCCATGATCAGTGCCTGTCAGTCACTGATCATTGCCTGATAAACACGTGATCAGTGCATGATGAGCCATGTGATCAGTGCCCGATCAGCCACGTCATCAGTGCATGCGCAGGCACGTCATCAGTGCATGATAGCCACGTGATCAGTGCATGCTCAGTCACGTGATCTGGACTTGATCAGCCACGTGATCAGTGCCTGCAGAGTCACGTGATCAGGGCCTGCTGAGCTGCGTGATTCCTGCCGGCTCATCTGCATGACTATTGCCAGCTGAGCTGCGTGATTCCTGTCGGCTCATCTGCTTGACAATTGCCAGCTGAGCTGCGTGATTCCTGCCTGGTCACGTGCTTGATTATTGCCAGTTGAGCAGCATGATTCGTCACTGCTGAGCTCCATGCTTATTGCCTGCTGATTGCGTGGTTCGTGTCTGCTCAGCTCTTTGAGTATTGCCTCCTGAGGTCCCTGTTCGGTCGCCACCTGCCGGGGACCAGCCCCAACTGATCCAGGGTATTCGAAGGAGAGATGGCCTAGGCGACTATTTATATGCTAATCAGAGATGTCAAGAATAATAGTATGAGGAGAGCTCAGTAGGAAAATTCGGTGGAGAAAAGAGACTGAGTAGCTTGGTTTACGCGGAAGACCAATCAAACTTCAAGACAAGAAGTTTGCACCACTTACGTAGGCCGCAGGCGCCCTCTCGAATAGCGAAAGGTGCCTCACCCTAGACACCTTCTCGAGTGGGTCTTAGCAGCCCAGGCATAATTAGTAAGCGTGGTGGGTTCCGCGCTCCAGATGGAGACTCAGCTGGAAGTTAAAGGGAAGAATGACAAGGAACTTTATGAATTGGAGCTGTAAGTTAACTCTTTGACAGAGAGAGCGAGATGGTGGTGGGGGACAGCCCCCAGTGAAATCACAGGTGAGAGCATAAAGCAATACAGTAGGCAGACTCCGGTTTTTTTGGGGGGGAGATGCTCGAGAATATCCGGGTGGACTCCTGAGGCTCGATCCCGCATTTGCGTATGCCGAGCCTCCTTCCTCATGACCTTTGTCCAGAGTGGAATGCCTCCCCGGCTCCCGGCACAGGATCAGTGCATGCTCAGTCACGATATCAGTGCCTGCTCAGCCACGTGATCACTGACGGCACAGTCACGTGATCAGCGCCTCTCAGTCACGTGATCACCGTATGATAAACACGTGATCAGTGAACGACCAGCCACGTGATCACTGCATGCGCGGTCAGGTGTTCAGTTCCTGATCAGCCACCTGATCAGTGCGTGCACAGTCCCCTGATCAGCGCCTGTCAGTCACTGATCACTGCCTGATAAACACGTGATCAGTGCCCGAACAGCCACGTCATCAGTGCATGCGCAGTCACGTGATCAGTGCATGAGAGCCACGTGATCAGTGCGTGCACAGTCCCATGATCAGTGCCTGTCAGTCACTGATCATTGCCTGATAAACACGTGATCAGTGCATGATGAGCCATGTGATCAGTGCCCGATCAGCCACGTCATCAGTGCATGCGCAGGCACGTCATCAGTGCATGATAGCCACGTGATCAGTGCATGCTCAGTCACGTGATCTGGACTTGATCAGCCACGTGATCAGTGCCTGCAGAGTCACGTGATCAGGGCCTGCTGAGCTGCGTGATTCCTGCCGGCTCATCTGCATGACTATTGCCAGCTGAGCTGCGTGATTCCTGTCGGCTCATCTGCTTGACAATTGCCAGCTGAGCTGCGTGATTCCTGCCTGGTCACGTGCTTGATTATTGCCAGTTGAGCAGCATGATTCGTCACTGCTGAGCTCCATGCTTATTGCCTGCTGATTGCGTGGTTCGTGTCTGCTCAGCTCTTTGAGTATTGCCTCCTGAGGTCCCTGTTCGGTCGCCACCTGCCGGGGACCAGCCCCAACTGATCCAGGGTATTCGAAGGAGAGATGGCCTAGGCGACTATTTATATGCTAATCAGAGATGTCAAGAATAATAGTATGAGGAGAGCTCAGTAGGAAAATTCGGTGGAGAAAAGAGACTGAGTAGCTTGGTTTACGCGGAAGACCAATCAAACTTCAAGACAAGAAGTTTGCACCACTTACGTAGGCCGCAGGCGCCCTCTCGAATAGCGAAAGGTGCCTCACCCTAGACACCTTCTCGAGTGGGTCTTAGCAGCCCAGGCATAATTAGTAAGCGTGGTGGGTTCCGCGCTCCAGATGGAGACTCAGCTGGAAGTTAAAGGGAAGAATGACAAGGAACTTTATGAATTGGAGCTGTAAGTTAACTCTTTGACAGAGAGAGCGAGATGGTGGTGGGGGACAGCCCCCAGTGAAATCACAGGTGAGAGCACAAAGCAATACAGTAGGCAGACTCCGGTTTTTTTGGGGGGGAGATGCTCGAGAATATCCGGGTGGACTCCTGAGGCTCGATCCCGCATTTGCGTATGCCGAGCCTCCTTCCTCATGACCTTTGTCCAGAGTGGAATGCCTCCCCGGCTCCCGGCACAGGATCAGTGCATGCTCAGTCACGATATCAGTGCCTGCTCAGCCACGTGATCACTGACGGCACAGTCACGTGATCAGCGCCTCTCAGTCACGTGATCACCGTATGATAAACACGTGATCAGTGAACGACCAGCCACGTGATCACTGCATGCGCGGTCAGGTGTTCAGTTCCTGATCAGCCACCTGATCAGTGCGTGCACAGTCCCCTGATCAGCGCCTGTCAGTCACTGATCACTGCCTGATAAACACGTGATCAGTGCCCGAACAGCCACGTCATCAGTGCATGCGCAGTCACGTGATCAGTGCATGAGAGCCACGTGATCAGTGCGTGCACAGTCCCATGATCAGTGCCTGTCAGTCACTGATCATTGCCTGATAAACACGTGATCAGTGCATGATGAGCCATGTGATCAGTGCCCGATCAGCCACGTCATCAGTGCATGCGCAGGCACGTCATCAGTGCATGATAGCCACGTGATCAGTGCATGCTCAGTCACGTGATCTGGACTTGATCAGCCACGTGATCAGTGCCTGCAGAGTCACGTGATCAGGGCCTGCTGAGCTGCGTGATTCCTGCCGGCTCATCTGCATGACTATTGCCAGCTGAGCTGCGTGATTCCTGTCGGCTCATCTGCTTGACAATTGCCAGCTGAGCTGCGTGATTCCTGCCTGGTCACGTGCTTGATTATTGCCAGTTGAGCAGCATGATTCGTCACTGCTGAGCTCCATGCTTATTGCCTGCTGATTGCGTGGTTCGTGTCTGCTCAGCTCTTTGAGTATTGCCTCCTGAGGTCCCTGTTCGGTCGCCACCTGCCGGGGACCAGCCCCAACTGATCCAGGGTATTCGAAGGAGAGATGGCCTAGGCGACTATTTATATGCTAATCAGAGATGTCAAGAATAATAGTATGAGGAGAGCTCAGTAGGAAAATTCGGTGGAGAAAAGAGACTGAGTAGCTTGGTTTACGCGGAAGACCAATCAAACTTCAAGACAAGAAGTTTGCACCACTTACGTAGGCCGCAGGCGCCCTCTCGAATAGCGAAAGGTGCCTCACCCTAGACACCTTCTCGAGTGGGTCTTAGCAGCCCAGGCATAATTAGTAAGCGTGGTGGGTTCCGCGCTCCAGATGGAGACTCAGCTGGAAGTTAAAGGGAAGAATGACAAGGAACTTTATGAATTGGAGCTGTAAGTTAACTCTTTGACAGAGAGAGCGAGATGGTGGTGGGGGACAGCCCCCAGTGAAATCACAGGTGAGAGCATAAAGCAATACAGTAGGCAGACTCCGGTTTTTTTGGGGGGGAGATGCTCGAGAATATCCGGGTGGACTCCTGAGGCTCGATCCCGCATTTGCGTATGCCGAGCCTCCTTCCTCATGACCTTTGTCCAGAGTGGAATGCCTCCCCGGCTCCCGGCACAGGATCAGTGCATGCTCAGTCACGATATCAGTGCCTGCTCAGCCACGTGATCACTGACGGCACAGTCACGTGATCAGCGCCTCTCAGTCACGTGATCACCGTATGATAAACACGTGATCAGTGAACGACCAGCCACGTGATCACTGCATGCGCGGTCAGGTGTTCAGTTCCTGATCAGCCACCTGATCAGTGCGTGCACAGTCCCCTGATCAGCGCCTGTCAGTCACTGATCACTGCCTGATAAACACGTGATCAGTGCCCGAACAGCCACGTCATCAGTGCATGCGCAGTCACGTGATCAGTGCATGAGAGCCACGTGATCAGTGCGTGCACAGTCCCATGATCAGTGCCTGTCAGTCACTGATCATTGCCTGATAAACACGTGATCAGTGCATGATGAGCCATGTGATCAGTGCCCGATCAGCCACGTCATCAGTGCATGCGCAGGCACGTCATCAGTGCATGATAGCCACGTGATCAGTGCATGCTCAGTCACGTGATCTGGACTTGATCAGCCACGTGATCAGTGCCTGCAGAGTCACGTGATCAGGGCCTGCTGAGCTGCGTGATTCCTGCCGGCTCATCTGCATGACTATTGCCAGCTGAGCTGCGTGATTCCTGTCGGCTCATCTGCTTGACAATTGCCAGCTGAGCTGCGTGATTCCTGCCTGGTCACGTGCTTGATTATTGCCAGTTGAGCAGCATGATTCGTCACTGCTGAGCTCCATGCTTATTGCCTGCTGATTGCGTGGTTCGTGTCTGCTCAGCTCTTTGAGTATTGCCTCCTGAGGTCCCTGTTCGGTCGCCACCTGCCGGGGACCAGCCCCAACTGATCCAGGGTATTCGAAGGAGAGATGGCCTAGGCGACTATTTATATGCTAATCAGAGATGTCAAGAATAATAGTATGAGGAGAGCTCAGTAGGAAAATTCGGTGGAGAAAAGAGACTGAGTAGCTTGGTTTACGCGGAAGACCAATCAAACTTCAAGACAAGAAGTTTGCACCACTTACGTAGGCCGCAGGCGCCCTCTCGAATAGCGAAAGGTGCCTCACCCTAGACACCTTCTCGAGTGGGTCTTAGCAGCCCAGGCATAATTAGTAAGCGTGGTGGGTTCCGCGCTCCAGATGGAGACTCAGCTGGAAGTTAAAGGGAAGAATGACAAGGAACTTTATGAATTGGAGCTGTAAGTTAACTCTTTGACAGAGAGAGCGAGATGGTGGTGGGGGACAGCCCCCAGTGAAATCACAGGTGAGAGCACAAAGCAATACAGTAGGCAGACTCCGGTTTTTTTGGGGGGGAGATGCTCGAGAATATCCGGGTGGACTCCTGAGGCTCGATCCCGCATTTGCGTATGCCGAGCCTCCTTCCTCATGACCTTTGTCCAGAGTGGAATGCCTCCCCGGCTCCCGGCACAGGATCAGTGCATGCTCAGTCACGATATCAGTGCCTGCTCAGCCACGTGATCACTGACGGCACAGTCACGTGATCAGCGCCTCTCAGTCACGTGATCACCGTATGATAAACACGTGATCAGTGAACGACCAGCCACGTGATCACTGCATGCGCGGTCAGGTGGTCAGTTCCTGATCAGCCACCTGATCAGTGCGTGCACAGTCCCCTGATCAGCGCCTGTCAGTCACTGATCACTGCCTGATAAACACGTGATCAGTGCCCGAACAGCCACGTCATCAGTGCATGCGCAGTCACGTGATCAGTGCATGAGAGCCACGTGATCAGTGCGTGCACAGTCCCATGATCAGCGCCTGTCAGTCACTGATCATTGCCTGATAAACACGTGATCAGTGCATGATGAGCCATGTGATCAGTGCCCGATCAGCCACGTCATCAGTGCATGCGCAGGCACGTCATCAGTGCATGATAGCCACGTGATCAGTGCATGCTCAGTCACGTGATCTGGACTTGATCAGCCACGTGATCAGTGCCTGCAGAGTCACGTGATCAGGGCCTGCTGAGCTGCGTGATTCCTGCCGGCTCATCTGCATGACAATTGCCAGCTGAGCTGCGTGATTCCTGTCGGCTCATCTGCTTGACAATTGCCAGCTGAGCTGCGTGATTCCTGCCTGGTCACGTGCTTGATTATTGCCAGTTGAGCAGCATGATTCGTCACTGCTGAGCTCCATGCTTATTGCCTGCTGATTGCGTGGTTCGTGTCTGCTCAGCTCTTTGAGTATTGCCTCCTGAGGTCCCTGTTCGGTCGCCACCTGCCGGGGACCAGCCCCAACTGATCCAGGGTATTCGAAGGAGAGATGGCCTAGGCGACTATTTATATGCTAATCAGAGATGTCAAGAATAATAGTATGAGGAGAGCTCAGTAGGAAAATTCGGTGGAGAAAAGAGACTGAGTAGCTTGGTTTACGCGGAAGACCAATCAAACTTCAAGACAAGAAGTTTGCACCACTTACGTAGGCCGCAGGCGCCCTCTCGAATAGCGAAAGGTGCCTCACCCTAGACACCTTCTCGAGTGGGTCTTAGCAGCCCAGGCATAATTAGTAAGCGTGGTGGGTTCCGCGCTCCAGATGGAGACTCAGCTGGAAGTTAAAGGGAAGAATGACAAGGAACTTTATGAATTGGAGCTGTAAGTTAACTCTTTGACAGAGAGAGCGAGATGGTGGTGGGGGACAGCCCCCAGTGAAATCACAGGTGAGAGCATAAAGCAATACAGTAGGCAGACTCCGGTTTTTTTGGGGGGGAGATGCTCGAGAATATCCGGGTGGACTCCTGAGGCTCGATCCCGCATTTGCGTATGCCGAGCCTCCTTCCTCATGACCTTTGTCCAGAGTGGAATGCCTCCCCGGCTCCCGGCACAGGATCAGTGCATGCTCAGTCACGATATCAGTGCCTGCTCAGCCACGTGATCACTGACGGCACAGTCACGTGATCAGCGCCTCTCAGTCACGTGATCACCGTATGATAAACACGTGATCAGTGAACGACCAGCCACGTGATCACTGCATGCGCGGTCAGGTGTTCAGTTCCTGATCAGCCACCTGATCAGTGCGTGCACAGTCCCCTGATCAGCGCCTGTCAGTCACTGATCACTGCCTGATAAACACGTGATCAGTGCCCGAACAGCCACGTCATCAGTGCATGCGCAGTCACGTGATCAGTGCATGAGAGCCACGTGATCAGTGCGTGCACAGTCCCATGATCAGCGCCTGTCAGTCACTGATCATTGCCTGATAAACACGTGATCAGTGCATGATGAGCCATGTGATCAGTGCCCGATCAGCCACGTCATCAGTGCATGCGCAGTCACGTCATCAGTGCATGATAGCCACGTGATCAGTGCATGCTCAGTCACGTGATCTGGACTTGATCAGCCACGTGATCAGTGCCTGCAGAGTCACGTGATCAGGGCCTGCTGAGCTGCGTGATTCCTGCCGGCTCATCTGCATGACTATTGCCAGCTGAGCTGCGTGATTCCTGTCGGCTCATCTGCTTGACAATTGCCAGCTGAGCTGCGTGATTCCTGCCTGGTCACGTGCTTGATTATTGCCAGTTGAGCAGCATGATTCGTCACTGCTGAGCTCCATGCTTATTGCCTGCTGATTGCGTGGTTCGTGTCTGCTCAGCTCTTTGAGTATTGCCTCCTGAGGTCCCTGTTCGGTCGCCACCTGCCGGGGACCAGCCCCAACTGATCCAGGGTATTCGAAGGAGAGATGGCCTAGGCGACTATTTATATGCTAATCAGAGATGTCAAGAATAATAGTATGAGGAGAGCTCAGTAGGAAAATTCGGTGGAGAAAAGAGACTGAGTAGCTTGGTTTACGCGGAAGACCAATCAAACTTCAAGACAAGAAGTTTGCACCACTTACGTAGGCCGCAGGCGCCCTCTCGAATAGCGAAAGGTGCCTCACCCTAGACACCTTCTCGAGTGGGTCTTAGCAGCCCAGGCATAATTAGTAAGCGTGGTGGGTTCCGCGCTCCAGATGGAGACTCAGCTGGAAGTTAAAGGGAAGAATGACAAGGAACTTTATGAATTGGAGCTGTAAGTTAACTCTTTGACAGAGAGAGCGAGATGGTGGTGGGGGACAGCCCCCAGTGAAATCACAGGTGAGAGCACAAAGCAATACAGTAGGCAGACTCCGGTTTTTTTGGGGGGGAGATGCTCGAGAATATCCGGGTGGACTCCTGAGGCTCGATCCCGCATTTGCGTATGCCGAGCCTCCTTCCTCATGACCTTTGTCCAGAGTGGAATGCCTCCCCGGCTCCCGGCACAGGATCAGTGCATGCTCAGTCACGATATCAGTGCCTGCTCAGCCACGTGATCACTGACGGCACAGTCACGTGATCAGCGCCTCTCAGTCACGTGATCACCGTATGATAAACACGTGATCAGTGAACGACCAGCCACGTGATCACTGCATGCGCGGTCAGGTGGTCAGTTCCTGATCAGCCACCTGATCAGTGCGTGCACAGTCCCCTGATCAGCGCCTGTCAGTCACTGATCACTGCCTGATAAACACGTGATCAGTGCCCGAACAGCCACGTCATCAGTGCATGCGCAGTCACGTGATCAGTGCATGAGAGCCACGTGATCAGTGCGTGCACAGTCCCATGATCAGCGCCTGTCAGTCACTGATCATTGCCTGATAAACACGTGATCAGTGCATGATGAGCCATGTGATCAGTGCCCGATCAGCCACGTCATCAGTGCATGCGCAGTCACGTCATCAGTGCATGATAGCCACGTGATCAGTGCATGCTCAGTCACGTGATCTGGACTTGATCAGCCACGTGATCAGTGCCTGCAGAGTCACGTGATCAGGGCCTGCTGAGCTGCGTGATTCCTGCCGGCTCATCTGCATGACAATTGCCAGCTGAGCTGCGTGATTCCTGTCGGCTCATCTGCTTGACAATTGCCAGCTGAGCTGCGTGATTCCTGCCTGGTCACGTGCTTGATTATTGCCAGTTGAGCAGCATGATTCGTCACTGCTGAGCTCCATGCTTATTGCCTGCTGATTGCGTGGTTCGTGTCTGCTCAGCTCTTTGAGTATTGCCTCCTGAGGTCCCTGTTCGGTCGCCACCTGCCGGGGACCAGCCCCAACTGATCCAGGGTATTCGAAGGAGAGATGGCCTAGGCGACTATTTATATGCTAATCAGAGATGTCAAGAATAATAGTATGAGGAGAGCTCAGTAGGAAAATTCGGTGGAGAAAAGAGACTGAGTAGCTTGGTTTACGCGGAAGACCAATCAAACTTCAAGACAAGAAGTTTGCACCACTTACGTAGGCCGCAGGCGCCCTCTCGAATAGCGAAAGGTGCCTCACCCTAGACACCTTCTCGAGTGGGTCTTAGCAGCCCAGGCATAATTAGTAAGCGTGGTGGGTTCCGCGCTCCAGATGGAGACTCAGCTGGAAGTTAAAGGGAAGAATGACAAGGAACTTTATGAATTGGAGCTGTAAGTTAACTCTTTGACAGAGAGAGCGAGATGGTGGTGGGGGACAGCCCCCAGTGAAATCAGAGGTGAGAGCACAAAGCAATACAGTAGGCAGACTCCGGTTTTTTTGGGGGGGAGATGCTCGAGAATATCCGGGTGGACTCCTGAGGCTCGATCCCGCATTTGCGTATGCCGAGCCTCCTTCCTCATGACCTTTGTCCAGAGTGGAATGCCTCCCCGGCTCCCGGCACATGATCAGTGCATGCTCAGTCACGATATCAGTGCCTGCTCAGCCACGTGATCACTGACGGCACAGTCACGTGATCAGCGCCTCTCAGTCACGTGATCACCGTATGATAAACACGTGATCAGTGAACGACCAGCCACGTGATCACTGCATGCGCGGTCAGGTGGTCAGTTCCTGATCAGCCACCTGATCAGTGCGTGCACAGTCCCCTGATCAGCGCCTGTCAGTCACTGATCACTGCCTGATAAACACGTGATCAGTGCCCGAACAGCCACGTCATCAGTGCATGCGCAGTCACGTGATCAGTGCATGAGAGCCACGTGATCAGTGCGTGCACAGTCCCATGATCAGCGCCTGTCAGTCACTGATCATTGCCTGATAAACACGTGATCAGTGCATGATGAGCCATGTGATCAGTGCCCGATCAGCCACGTCATCAGTGCATGCGCAGTCACGTCATCAGTGCATGATAGCCACGTGATCAGTGCATGCTCAGTCACGTGATCTGGACTTGATCAGCCACGTGATCAGTGCCTGCAGAGTCACGTGATCAGGGCCTGCTGAGCTGCGTGATTCCTGCCGGCTCATCTGCATGACAATTGCCAGCTGAGCTGCGTGATTCCTGTCGGCTCATCTGCTTGACAATTGCCAGCTGAGCTGCGTGATTCCTGCCTGGTCACGTGCTTGATTATTGCCAGTTGAGCAGCATGATTCGTCACTGCTGAGCTCCATGCTTATTGCCTGCTGATTGCGTGGTTCGTGTCTGCTCAGCTCTTTGAGTATTGCCTCCTGAGGTCCCTGTTCGGTCGCCACCTGCCGGGGACCAGCCCCAACTGATCCAGGGTATTCGAAGGAGAGATGGCCTAGGCGACTATTTATATGCTAATCAGAGATGTCAAGAATAATAGTATGAGGAGAGCTCAGTAGGAAAATTCGGTGGAGAAAAGAGACTGAGTAGCTTGGTTTACGCGGAAGACCAATCAAACTTCAAGACAAGAAGTTTGCACCACTTACGTAGGCCGCAGGCGCCCTCTCGAATAGCGAAAGGTGCCTCACCCTAGACACCTTCTCGAGTGGGTCTTAGCAGCCCAGGCATAATTAGTAAGCGTGGTGGGTTCCGCGCTCCAGATGGAGACTCAGCTGGAAGTTAAAGGGAAGAATGACAAGGAACTTTATGAATTGGAGCTGTAAGTTAACTCTTTGACAGAGAGAGCGAGATGGTGGTGGGGGACAGCCCCCAGTGAAATCAGAGGTGAGAGCACAAAGCAATACAGTAGGCAGACTCCGGTTTTTTTGGGGGGGAGATGCTCGAGAATATCCGGGTGGACTCCTGAGGCTCGATCCCGCATTTGCGTATGCCGAGCCTCCTTCCTCATGACCTTTGTCCAGAGTGGAATGCCTCCCCGGCTCCCGGCACATGATCAGTGCATGCTCAGTCACGATATCAGTGCCTGCTCAGCCACGTGATCACTGACGGCACAGTCACGTGATCAGCGCCTCTCAGTCACGTGATCACCGTATGATAAACACGTGATCAGTGAACGACCAGCCACGTGATCACTGCATGCGCGGTCAGGTGGTCAGTTCCTGATCAGCCACCTGATCAGTGCGTGCACAGTCCCCTGATCAGCGCCTGTCAGTCACTGATCACTGCCTGATAAACACGTGATCAGTGCCCGAACAGCCACGTCATCAGTGCATGCGCAGTCACGTGATCAGTGCATGATAGCCACGTGATCAGTGCGTGCACAGTCCCATGATCAGCGCCTGTCAGTCACTGATCATTTGCCTGATAAACACGTGATCAGTGCATGATGAGCCATGTGATCAGTGCCCGATCAGCCACGTCATCAGTGCATGCGCAGTCACGTCATCAGTGCATGATAGCCACGTGATCAGTGCATGCTCAGTCACGTGATCTGGACTTGATCAGCCACGTGATCAGTGCCTGCAGAGTCACGTGATCAGGGCCTGCTGAGCTGCGTGATTCCTGCCGGCTCATCTGCATGACAATTGCCAGCTGAGCTGCGTGATTCCTGTCGGCTCATCTGCTTGACAATTGCCAGCTGAGCTGCGTGATTCCTGCCTGGTCACGTGCTTGATTATTGCCAGTTGAGCAGCATGATTCGTCACTGCTGAGCTCCATGCTTATTGCCTGCTGATTGCGTGGTTCGTGTCTGCTCAGCTCTTTGAGTATTGCCTCCTGAGGTCCCTGTTCGGTCGCCACCTGCCGGGGACCAGCCCCAACTGATCCAGGGTATTCGAAGGAGAGATGGCCTAGGCGACTATTTATATGCTAATCAGAGATGTCAAGAATAATAGTATGAGGAGAGCTCAGTAGGAAAATTCGGTGGAGAAAAGAGACTGAGTAGCTTGGTTTACGCGGAAGACCAATCAAACTTCAAGACAAGAAGTTTGCACCACTTACGTAGGCCGCAGGCGCCCTCTCGAATAGCGAAAGGTGCCTCACCCTAGACACCTTCTCGAGTGGGTCTTAGCAGCCCAGGCATAATTAGTAAGCGTGGTGGGTTCCGCGCTCCAGATGGAGACTCAGCTGGAAGTTAAAGGGAAGAATGACAAGGAACTTTATGAATTGGAGCTGTAAGTTAACTCTTTGACAGAGAGAGCGAGATGGTGGTGGGGGACAGCCCCCAGTGAAATCAGAGGTGAGAGCACAAAGCAATACAGTAGGCAGACTCCGGTTTTTTTGGGGGGGAGATGCTCGAGAATATCCGGGTGGACTCCTGAGGCTCGATCCCGCATTTGCGTATGCCGAGCCTCCTTCCTCATGACCTTTGTCCAGAGTGGAATGCCTCCCCGGCTCCCGGCACATGATCAGTGCATGCTCAGTCACGATATCAGTGCCTGCTCAGCCACGTGATCACTGACGGCACAGTCACGTGATCAGCGCCTCTCAGTCACGTGATCACCGTATGATAAACACGTGATCAGTGAACGACCAGCCACGTGATCACTGCATGCGCGGTCAGGTGGTCAGTTCCTGATCAGCCACCTGATCAGTGCGTGCACAGTCCCCTGATCAGCGCCTGTCAGTCACTGATCACTGCCTGATAAACACGTGATCAGTGCCCGAACAGCCACGTCATCAGTGCATGCGCAGTCACGTGATCAGTGCATGATAGCCACGTGATCAGTGCGTGCACAGTCCCATGATCAGCGCCTGTCAGTCACTGATCATTGCCTGATAAACACGTGATCAGTGCATGATGAGCCATGTGATCAGTGCCCGATCAGCCACGTCATCAGTGCATGCGCAGTCACGTCATCAGTGCATGATAGCCACGTGATCAGTGCATGCTCAGTCACGTGATCTGGACTTGATCAGCCACGTGATCAGTGCCTGCAGAGTCACGTGATCAGGGCCTGCTGAGCTGCGTGATTCCTGCCGGCTCATCTGCATGACAATTGCCAGCTGAGCTGCGTGATTCCTGTCGGCTCATCTGCTTGACAATTGCCAGCTGAGCTGCGTGATTCCTGCCTGGTCACGTGCTTGATTATTGCCAGTTGAGCAGCATGATTCGTCACTGCTGAGCTCCATGCTTATTGCCTGCTGATTGCGTGGTTCGTGTCTGCTCAGCTCTTTGAGTATTGCCTCCTGAGGTCCCTGTTCGGTCGCCACCTGCCGGGGACCAGCCCCAACTGATCCAGGGTATTCGAAGGAGAGATGGCCTAGGCGACTATTTATATGCTAATCAGAGATGTCAAGAATAATAGTATGAGGAGAGCTCAGTAGGAAAATTCGGTGGAGAAAAGAGACTGAGTAGCTTGGTTTACGCGGAAGACCAATCAAACTTCAAGACAAGAAGTTTGCACCACTTACGTAGGCCGCAGGCGCCCTCTCGAATAGCGAAAGGTGCCTCACCCTAGACACCTTCTCGAGTGGGTCTTAGCAGCCCAGGCATAATTAGTAAGCGTGGTGGGTTCCGCGCTCCAGATGGAGACTCAGCTGGAAGTTAAAGGGAAGAATGACAAGGAACTTTATGAATTGGAGCTGTAAGTTAACTCTTTGACAGAGAGAGCGAGATGGTGGTGGGGGACAGCCCCCAGTGAAATCAGAGGTGAGAGCACAAAGCAATACAGTAGGCAGACTCCGGTTTTTTGGGGGGGAGATGCTCGAGAATATCCGGGTGGACTCCTGAGGCTCGATCCCGCATTTGCGTATGCCGAGCCTCCTTCCTCATGACCTTTGTCCAGAGTGGAATGCCTCCCCGGCTCCCGGCACATGATCAGTGCATGCTCAGTCACGATATCAGTGCCTGCTCAGCCACGTGATCACTGACGGCACAGTCACGTGATCAGCGCCTCTCAGTCACGTGATCACCGTATGATAAACACGTGATCAGTGAACGACCAGCCACGTGATCACTGCATGCGCGGTCAGGTGGTCAGTTCCTGATCAGCCACCTGATCAGTGCGTGCACAGTCCCCTGATCAGCGCCTGTCAGTCACTGATCACTGCCTGATAAACACGTGATCAGTGCCCGAACAGCCACGTCATCAGTGCATGCGCAGTCACGTGATCAGTGCATGATAGCCACGTGATCAGTGCGTGCACAGTCCCATGATCAGCGCCTGTCAGTCACTGATCATTGCCTGATAAACACGTGATCAGTGCATGATGAGCCATGTGATCAGTGCCCGATCAGCCACGTCATCAGTGCATGCGCAGTCACGTCATCAGTGCATGATAGCCACGTGATCAGTGCATGCTCAGTCACGTGATCTGGACTTGATCAGCCACGTGATCAGTGCCTGCAGAGTCACGTGATCAGGGCCTGCTGAGCTGCGTGATTCCTGCCGGCTCATCTGCATGACAATTGCCAGCTGAGCTGCGTGATTCCTGTCGGCTCATCTGCTTGACAATTGCCAGCTGAGCTGCGTGATTCCTGCCTGGTCACGTGCTTGATTATTGCCAGTTGAGCAGCATGATTCGTCACTGCTGAGCTCCATGCTTATTGCCTGCTGATTGCGTGGTTCGTGTCTGCTCAGCTCTTTGAGTATTGCCTCCTGAGGTCCCTGTTCGGTCGCCACCTGCCGGGGACCAGCCCCAACTGATCCAGGGTATTCGAAGGAGAGATGGCCTAGGCGACTATTTATATGCTAATCAGAGATGTCAAGAATAATAGTATGAGGAGAGCTCAGTAGGAAAATTCGGTGGAGAAAAGAGACTGAGTAGCTTGGTTTACGCGGAAGACCAATCAAACTTCAAGACAAGAAGTTTGCACCACTTACGTAGGCCGCAGGCGCCCTCTCGAATAGCGAAAGGTGCCTCACCCTAGACACCTTCTCGAGTGGGTCTTAGCAGCCCAGGCATAATTAGTAAGCGTGGTGGGTTCCGCGCTCCAGATGGAGACTCAGCTGGAAGTTAAAGGGAAGAATGACAAGGAACTTTATGAATTGGAGCTGTAAGTTAACTCTTTGACAGAGAGAGCGAGATGGTGGTGGGGGACAGCCCCCAGTGAAATCAGAGGTGAGAGCACAAAGCAATACAGTAGGCAGACTCCGGTTTTTTTGGGGGGGAGATGCTCGAGAATATCCGGGTGGACTCCTGAGGCTCGATCCCGCATTTGCGTATGCCGAGCCTCCTTCCTCATGACCTTTGTCCAGAGTGGAATGCCTCCCCGGCTCCCGGCACATGATCAGTGCATGCTCAGTCACGATATCAGTGCCTGCTCAGCCACGTGATCACTGACGGCACAGTCACGTGATCAGCGCCTCTCAGTCACGTGATCACCGTATGATAAACACGTGATCAGTGAACGACCAGCCACGTGATCACTGCATGCGCGGTCAGGTGGTCAGTTCCTGATCAGCCACCTGATCAGTGCGTGCACAGTCCCCTGATCAGCGCCTGTCAGTCACTGATCACTGCCTGATAAACACGTGATCAGTGCCCGAACAGCCACGTCATCAGTGCATGCGCAGTCACGTGATCAGTGCATGATAGCCACGTGATCAGTGCGTGCACAGTCCCATGATCAGCGCCTGTCAGTCACTGATCATTGCCTGATAAACACGTGATCAGTGCATGATGAGCCATGTGATCAGTGCCCGATCAGCCACGTCATCAGTGCATGCGCAGTCACGTCATCAGTGCATGATAGCCACGTGATCAGTGCATGCTCAGTCACGTGATCTGGACTTGATCAGCCACGTGATCAGTGCCTGCAGAGTCACGTGATCAGGGCCTGCTGAGCTGCGTGATTCCTGCCGGCTCATCTGCATGACAATTGCCAGCTGAGCTGCGTGATTCCTGTCGGCTCATCTGCTTGACAATTGCCAGCTGAGCTGCGTGATTCCTGCCTGGTCACGTGCTTGATTATTGCCAGTTGAGCAGCATGATTCGTCACTGCTGAGCTCCATGCTTATTGCCTGCTGATTGCGTGGTTCGTGTCTGCTCAGCTCTTTGAGTATTGCCTCCTGAGGTCCCTGTTCGGTCGCCACCTGCCGGGGACCAGCCCCAACTGATCCAGGGTATTCGAAGGAGAGATGGCCTAGGCGACTATTTATATGCTAATCAGAGATGTCAAGAATAATAGTATGAGGAGAGCTCAGTAGGAAAATTCGGTGGAGAAAAGAGACTGAGTAGCTTGGTTTACGCGGAAGACCAATCAAACTTCAAGACAAGAAGTTTGCACCACTTACGTAGGCCGCAGGCGCCCTCTCGAATAGCGAAAGGTGCCTCACCCTAGACACCTTCTCGAGTGGGTCTTAGCAGCCCAGGCATAATTAGTAAGCGTGGTGGGTTCCGCGCTCCAGATGGAGACTCAGCTGGAAGTTAAAGGGAAGAATGACAAGGAACTTTATGAATTGGAGCTGTAAGTTAACTCTTTGACAGAGAGAGCGAGATGGTGGTGGGGGACAGCCCCCAGTGAAATCAGAGGTGAGAGCACAAAGCAATACAGTAGGCAGACTCCGGTTTTTTTGGGGGGGAGATGCTCGAGAATATCCGGGTGGACTCCTGAGGCTCGATCCCGCATTTGCGTATGCCGAGCCTCCTTCCTCATGACCTTTGTCCAGAGTGGAATGCCTCCCCGGCTCCCGGCACATGATCAGTGCATGCTCAGTCACGATATCAGTGCCTGCTCAGCCACGTGATCACTGACGGCACAGTCACGTGATCAGCGCCTCTCAGTCACGTGATCACCGTATGATAAACACGTGATCAGTGAACGACCAGCCACGTGATCACTGCATGCGCGGTCAGGTGGTCAGTTCCTGATCAGCCACCTGATCAGTGCGTGCACAGTCCCCTGATCAGCGCCTGTCAGTCACTGATCACTGCCTGATAAACACGTGATCAGTGCCCGAACAGCCACGTCATCAGTGCATGCGCAGTCACGTGATCAGTGCATGATAGCCACGTGATCAGTGCGTGCACAGTCCCATGATCAGCGCCTGTCAGTCACTGATCATTGCCTGATAAACACGTGATCAGTGCATGATGAGCCATGTGATCAGTGCCCGATCAGCCACGTCATCAGTGCATGCGCAGTCACGTCATCAGTGCATGATAGCCACGTGATCAGTGCATGCTCAGTCACGTGATCTGGACTTGATCAGCCACGTGATCAGTGCCTGCAGAGTCACGTGATCAGGGCCTGCTGAGCTGCGTGATTCCTGCCGGCTCATCTGCATGACAATTGCCAGCTGAGCTGCGTGATTCCTGTCGGCTCATCTGCTTGACAATTGCCAGCTGAGCTGCGTGATTCCTGCCTGGTCACGTGCTTGATTATTGCCAGTTGAGCAGCATGATTCGTCACTGCTGAGCTCCATGCTTATTGCCTGCTGATTGCGTGGTTCGTGTCTGCTCAGCTCTTTGAGTATTGCCTCCTGAGGTCCCTGTTCGGTCGCCACCTGCCGGGGACCAGCCCCAACTGATCCAGGGTATTCGAAGGAGAGATGGCCTAGGCGACTATTTATATGCTAATCAGAGATGTCAAGAATAATAGTATGAGGAGAGCTCAGTAGGAAAATTCGGTGGAGAAAAGAGACTGAGTAGCTTGGTTTACGCGGAAGACCAATCAAACTTCAAGACAAGAAGTTTGCACCACTTACGTAGGCCGCAGGCGCCCTCTCGAATAGCGAAAGGTGCCTCACCCTAGACACCTTCTCGAGTGGGTCTTAGCAGCCCAGGCATAATTAGTAAGCGTGGTGGGTTCCGCGCTCCAGATGGAGACTCAGCTGGAAGTTAAAGGGAAGAATGACAAGGAACTTTATGAATTGGAGCTGTAAGTTAACTCTTTGACAGAGAGAGCGAGATGGTGGTGGGGGACAGCCCCCAGTGAAATCAGAGGTGAGAGCACAAAGCAATACAGTAGGCAGACTCTGGTTTTTTTGGGGGGGAGATGCTCGAGAATATCCGGGTGGACTCCTGAGGCTCGATCCCGCATTTGCGTATGCCGAGCCTCCTTCCTCATGACCTTTGTCCAGAGTGGAATGCCTCCCCGGCTCCCGGCACATGATCAGTGCATGCTCAGTCACGATATCAGTGCCTGCTCAGCCACGTGATCACTGACGGCACAGTCACGTGATCAGCGCCTCTCAGTCACGTGATCACCGTATGATAAACACGTGATCAGTGAACGACCAGCCACGTGATCACTGCATGCGCGGTCAGGTGGTCAGTTCCTGATCAGCCACCTGATCAGTGCGTGCACAGTCCCCTGATCAGCGCCTGTCAGTCACTGATCACTGCCTGATAAACACGTGATCAGTGCCCGAACAGCCACGTCATCAGTGCATGCGCAGTCACGTGATCAGTGCATGATAGCCACGTGATCAGTGCGTGCACAGTCCCATGATCAGCGCCTGTCAGTCACTGATCATTGCCTGATAAACACGTGATCAGTGCATGATGAGCCATGTGATCAGTGCCCGATCAGCCACGTCATCAGTGCATGCGCAGTCACGTCATCAGTGCATGATAGCCACGTGATCAGTGCATGCTCAGTCACGTGATCTGGACTTGATCAGCCACGTGATCAGTGCCTGCAGAGTCACGTGATCAGGGCCTGCTGAGCTGCGTGATTCCTGCCGGCTCATCTGCATGACAATTGCCAGCTGAGCTGCGTGATTCCTGTCGGCTCATCTGCTTGACAATTGCCAGCTGAGCTGCGTGATTCCTGCCTGGTCACGTGCTTGATTATTGCCAGTTGAGCAGCATGATTCGTCACTGCTGAGCTCCATGCTTATTGCCTGCTGATTGCGTGGTTCGTGTCTGCTCAGCTCTTTGAGTATTGCCTCCTGAGGTCCCTGTTCGGTCGCCACCTGCCGGGGACCAGCCCCAACTGATCCAGGGTATTCGAAGGAGAGATGGCCTAGGCGACTATTTATATGCTAATCAGAGATGTCAAGAATAATAGTATGAGGAGAGCTCAGTAGGAAAATTCGGTGGAGAAAAGAGACTGAGTAGCTTGGTTTACGCGGAAGACCAATCAAACTTCAAGACAAGAAGTTTGCACCACTTACGTAGGCCGCAGGCGCCCTCTCGAATAGCGAAAGGTGCCTCACCCTAGACACCTTCTCGAGTGGGTCTTAGCAGCCCAGGCATAATTAGTAAGCGTGGTGGGTTCCGCGCTCCAGATGGAGACTCAGCTGGAAGTTAAAGGGAAGAATGACAAGGAACTTTATGAATTGGAGCTGTAAGTTAACTCTTTGACAGAGAGAGCGAGATGGTGGTGGGGGACAGCCCCCAGTGAAATCAGAGGTGAGAGCACAAAGCAATACAGTAGGCAGACTCCGGTTTTTTTGGGGGGGAGATGCTCGAGAATATCCGGGTGGACTCCTGAGGCTCGATCCCGCATTTGCGTATGCCGAGCCTCCTTCCTCATGACCTTTGTCCAGAGTGGAATGCCTCCCCGGCTCCCGGCACATGATCAGTGCATGCTCAGTCACGATATCAGTGCCTGCTCAGCCACGTGATCACTGACGGCACAGTCACGTGATCAGCGCCTCTCAGTCACGTGATCACCGTATGATAAACACGTGATCAGTGAACGACCAGCCACGTGATCACTGCATGCGCGGTCAGGTGGTCAGTTCCTGATCAGCCACCTGATCAGTGCGTGCACAGTCCCCTGATCAGCGCCTGTCAGTCACTGATCACTGCCTGATAAACACGTGATCAGTGCCCGAACAGCCACGTCATCAGTGCATGCGCAGTCACGTGATCAGTGCATGATAGCCACGTGATCAGTGCGTGCACAGTCCCATGATCAGCGCCTGTCAGTCACTGATCATTGCTGATAAACACGTGATCAGTGCATGATGAGCCATGTGATCAGTGCCTGATCAGCCACGTCATCAGTGCATGCGCAGTCACGTCATCAGTGCATGAAAGCCACGTGATCAGTGCATGCTCAGTCACGTGATCTGGACGTGATCAGCCACGTGATCAGTGCCTGCAGAGTCACGTGATCAGGGCTCGCTGAGCTGCGTGATTCCTGTCGGCTCATCTGCTTGACAATTGCCAGCTGAGCTGCGTGATTCCTGCCTGGTCACGTGCTTGATTATTGCCAGTTGAGCAGCATGATTCGTCACTGCTGAGCTCCATGCTTATTGCCTGCTGATTGCGTGGTTCGTGTCTGCTCAGCTCTTTGAGTATTGCCTCCTGAGGTCCCTGTTCGGTCGCCACCTGCCGGGACCAGCCCCAACTGATCCAGGGTATTCGAAGGAGAGATGGCCTAGGCGACTATTTATATGCTAATCAGAGATGTCAAGAATAATAGTATGAGGAGAGCTCAGTAGGAAAATTCGGTGGAGAAAAGAGACTGAGTAGCTTGGTTTACGCGGAAGACCAATCAAACTTCAAGACAAGAAGTTTGCACCACTTACGTAGGCCGCAGGCGCCCTCTCGAATAGCGAAAGGTGCCTCACCCTAGACACCTTCTCGAGTGGGTCTTAGCAGCCCAGGCATAATTAGTAAGCGTGGTGGGTTCCGCGCTCCAGATGGAGACTCAGCTGGAAGTTAAAGGGAAGAATGACAAGGAACTTTATGAATTGGAGCTGTAAGTTAACTCTTTGACAGAGAGAGCGAGATGGTGGTGGGGGACAGCCCCCAGTGAAATCAGAGGTGAGAGCACAAAGCAATACAGTAGGCAGACTCCGGTTTTTTTGGGGGGGAGATGCTCGAGAATATCCGGGTGGACTCCTGAGGCTCGATCCCGCATTTGCGTATGCCGAGCCTCCTTCCTCATGACCTTTGTCCAGAGTGGAATGCCTCCCGGCTCCCGGCACATGATCAGTGCATGCTCAGTCACGATATCAGTGCCTGCTCAGCCACGTGATCACTGACGGCACAGTCACGTGATCAGCGCCTCTCAGTCACGTGATCACCGTATGATAAACACGTGATCAGTGAACGACCAGCCACGTGATCACTGCATGCGCGGTCAGGTGGTTCAGTTCCTGATCAGCCACCTGATCAGTGCGTGCACAGTCCCCTGATCAGCGCCTGTCAGTCACTGATCACTGCCTGATAAACACGTGATCAGTGCCCGAACAGCCACGTCATCAGTGCATGCGCAGTCACGTGATCAGTGCATGATAGCCACGTGATCAGTGCGTGCACAGTCCCATGATCAGCGCCTGTCAGTCACTGATCATTGCCTGATAAACACGTGATCAGTGCATGATGAGCCATGTGATCAGTGCCCGATCAGCCACGTCATCAGTGCATGCGCAGTCACGTCATCAGTGCATGATAGCCACGTGATCAGTGCATGCTCAGTCACGTGATCTGGACTTGATCAGCCACGTGATCAGTGCCTGCAGAGTCACGTGATCAGGGCCTGCTGAGCTGCGTGATTCCTGCCGGCTCATCTGCATGACAATTGCCATCTGAGCTGCGTGATTCCTGTCGGCTCATCTGCTTGACAATTGCCAGCTGAGCTGCGTGATTCCTGCCTGGTCACGTGCTTGATTATTGCCAGTTGAGCAGCATGATTCGTCACTGCTGAGCTCCATGCTTATTGCCTGCTGATTGCGTGGTTCGTGTCTGCTCAGCTCTTTGAGTATTGCCTCCTGAGGTCCCTGTTCGGTCGCCACCTGCCGGGGACCAGCCCCAACTGATCCAGGGTATTCGAAGGAGAGATGGCCTAGGCGACTATTTATATGCTAATCAGAGATGTCAAGAATAATAGTATGAGGAGAGCTCAGTAGGAAAATTCGGTGGAGAAAAGAGACTGAGTAGCTTGGTTTACGCGGAAGACCAATCAAACTTCAAGACAAGAAGTTTGCACCACTTACGTAGGCCGCAGGCGCCCTCTCGAATAGCGAAAGGTGCCTCACCCTAGACACCTTCTCGAGTGGTCTTAGCAGCCCAGGCATAATTAGTAAGCGTGGTGGGTTCCGCGCTCCAGATGGAGACTCAGCTGGAAGTTAAAGGGAAGAATGACAAGGAACTTTATGAATTGGAGCTGTAAGTTAACTCTTTGACAGAGAGAGCGAGATGGTGGTGGGGGACAGCCCCCAGTGAAATCAGAGGTGAGAGCACAAAGCAATACAGTAGGCAGACTCCGGTTTTTTTGGGGGGGAGATGCTCGAGAATATCCGGGTGGACTCCTGAGGCTCGATCCCGCATTTGCGTATGCCGAGCCTCCTTCCTCATGACCTTTGTCCAGAGTGGAATGCCTCCCCGGCTCCCGGCACATGATCAGTGCATGCTCAGTCACGATATCAGTGCCTGCTCAGCCACGTGATCACTGACGGCACAGTCACGTGATCAGCGCCTCTCAGTCACGTGATCACCGTATGATAAACACGTGATCAGTGAACGACCAGCCACGTGATCACTGCATGCGCGGTCAGGTGGTCAGTTCCTGATCAGCCACCTGATCAGTGCGTGCACAGTCCCCTGATCAGCGCCTGTCAGTCACTGATCACTGCCTGATAAACACGTGATCAGTGCCCGAACAGCCACGTCATCAGTGCATGCGCAGTCACGTGATCAGTGCATGATAGCCACGTGATCAGTGCGTGCACAGTCCCATGATCAGCGCCTGTCAGTCACTGATCATTGCCTGATAAACACGTGATCAGTGCATGATGAGCCATGTGATCAGTGCCCGATCAGCCACGTCATCAGTGCATGCGCAGTCACGTCATCAGTGCATGATAGCCACGTGATCAGTGCATGCTCAGTCACGTGATCTGGACTTGATCAGCCACGTGATCAGTGCCTGCAGAGTCACGTGATCAGGGCCTGCTGAGCTGCGTGATTCCTGCCGGCTCATCTGCATGACAATTGCCAGCTGAGCTGCGTGATTCCTGTCGGCTCATCTGCTTGACAATTGCCAGCTGAGCTGCGTGATTCCTGCCTGGTCACGTGCTTGATTATTGCCAGTTGAGCAGCATGATTCGTCACTGCTGAGCTCCATGCTTATTGCCTGCTGATTGCGTGGTTCGTGTCTGCTCAGCTCTTTGAGTATTGCCTCCTGAGGTCCCTGTTCGGTCGCCACCTGCCGGGGACCAGCCCCAACTGATCCAGGGTATTCGAAGGAGAGATGGCCTAGGCGACTATTTATATGCTAATCAGAGATGTCAAGAATAATAGTATGAGGAGAGCTCAGTAGGAAAATTCGGTGGAGAAAAGAGACTGAGTAGCTTGGTTTACGCGGAAGACCAATCAAACTTCAAGACAAGAAGTTTGCACCACTTACGTAGGCCGCAGGCGCCCTCTCGAATAGCGAAAGGTGCCTCACCCTAGACACCTTCTCGAGTGGGTCTTAGCAGCCCAGGCATAATTAGTAAGCGTGGTGGGTTCCGCGCTCCAGATGGAGACTCAGCTGGAAGTTAAAGGGAAGAATGACAAGGAACTTATGAATTGGAGCTGTAAGTTAACTCTTTGACAGAGAGAGCGAGATGGTGGTGGGGGACAGCCCCCAGTGAAATCAGAGGTGAGGCACAAAGCAATACAGTAGGCAGACTCCGGTTTTTTTGGGGGGGAGATGCTCGAGAATATCCGGGTGGACTCCTGAGGCTCGATCCCGCATTTGCGTATGCCGAGCCTCCTTCCTCATGACCTTTGTCCAGAGTGGAATGCCTCCCCGGCTCCCGGCACATGATCAGTGATGCTCAGTCACGATATCAGTGCCTGCTCAGCCACGTGATCACTGACGGCACAGTCACGTGATCAGCGCCTCTCAGTCACGTGATCACCGTATGATAAACACGTGATCAGTGAACGACCAGCCACGTGATCACTGCATGCGCGGTCAGGTGGTCAGTTCCTGATCAGCCACCTGATCAGTGCGTGCACAGTCCCCTGATCAGCGCCTGTCAGTCACTGATCACTGCCTGATAAACACGTGATCAGTGCCCGAACAGCCACGTCATCAGTGCATGCGCAGTCACGTGATCAGTGCATGATAGCCACGTGATCAGTGCGTGCACAGTCCCATGATCAGCGCCTGTCAGTCACTGATCATTGCCTGATAAACACGTGATCAGTGCATGATGAGCCATGTGATCAGTGCCCGATCAGCCACGTCATCAGTGCATGCGCAGTCACGTCATCAGTGCATGATAGCCACGTGATCAGTGCATGCTCAGTCACGTGATCTGGACTTGATCAGCCACGTGATCAGTGCCTGCTGAGCTGCGTGATTCCTGCCGGCTCATCTGCATGACAATTGCCAGCTGAGCTGCGTGATTCCTGTCGGCTCATCTGCTTGACAATTGCCAGCTGAGCTGCGTGATTCCTGCCTGGTCACGTGCTTGATTATTGCCAGTTGAGCAGCATGATTCGTCACTGCTGAGCTCCATGCTTATTGCCTGCTGATTGCGTGGTTCGTGTCTGCTCAGCTCTTTGAGTATTGCCTCCTGAGGTCCCTGTTCGGTCGCCACCTGCCGGGGACCAGCCCCAACTGATCCAGGGTATTCGAAGGAGAGATGGCCTAGGCGACTATTTATATGCTAATCAGAGATGTCAAGAATAATAGTATGAGGAGAGCTCAGTAGGAAAATTCGGTGGAGAAAAGAGACTGAGTAGCTTGGTTTACGCGGAAGACCAATCAAACTTCAAGACAAGAAGTTTGCACCACTTACGTAGGCCGCAGGCGCCCTCTCGAATAGCGAAAGGTGCCTCACCCTAGACACCTTCTCGAGTGGGTCTTAGCAGCCCAGGCATAATTAGTAAGCGTGGTGGGTTCCGCGCTCCAGATGGAGACTCAGCTGGAAGTTAAAGGGAAGAATGACAAGGAACTTTATGAATTGGAGCTGTAAGTTAACTCTTTGACAGAGAGAGCGAGATGGTGGTGGGGGACAGCCCCCAGTGAAATCAGAGGTGAGAGCACAAAGCAATACAGTAGGCAGACTCCGGTTTTTTGGGGGGAGATGCTCGAGAATATCCGGGTGGACTCCTGAGGCTCGATCCCGCATTTGCGTATGCCGAGCCTCCTTCCTCATGACCTTTGTCCAGAGTGGAATGCCTCCCCGGCTCCCGGCACATGATCAGTGCATGCTCAGTCACGATATCAGTGCCTGCTCAGCCACGTGATCACTGACGGCACAGTCACGTGATCAGCGCCTCTCAGTCACGTGATCACCGTATGATAAACACGTGATCAGTGAAGACCAGCCACGTGATCACTGCATGCGCGGTCAGGTGGTCAGTTCCTGATCAGCCACCTGATCAGTGCGTGCACAGTCCCCTGATCAGCGCCTGTCAGTCACTGATCACTGCCTGATAAACACGTGATCAGTGCCCGAACAGCCACGTCATCAGTGCATGCGCAGTCACGTGATCAGTGCATGATAGCCACGTGATCAGTGCGTGCACAGTCCCATGATCCAGCGCCTGTCAGTCACTGACATTGCCTGATAAACACGTGATCAGTGCATGATGAGCCATGTGATCAGTGCCCGATCAGCCACGTCATCAGTGCATGCGCAGTCACGTCATCAGTGCATGATAGCCACGTGATCAGTGCATGCTCAGTCACGTGATCTGGACTTGATCAGCCACGTGATCAGTGCCTGCAGAGTCACGTGATCAGGGCCTGCTGAGCTGCGTGATTCCTGCCGGCTCATCTGCATGACAATTGCCAGCTGAGCTGCGTGATTCCTGTCGGCTCATCTGCTTGACAATTGCCAGCTGAGCTGCGTGATTCCTGCCTGGTCACGTGCTGATTATTGCCAGTTGAGCAGCATGATTCGTCACTGCTGAGCTCCATGCTTATTGCCTGCTGATTGCGTGGTTCGTGTCTGCTCAGCTCTTTGAGTATTGCCTCCTGAGGTCCCTGTTCGGTCGCCACTGCCGGGGACCAGCCCCAACTGATCCAGGGTATTCGAAGGAGAGATGGCCTAGGCGACTATTTATATGCTAATCAGAGATGTCAAGAATAATAGTATGAGGAGAGCTCAGTAGGAAATTCGGTGGAGAAAAGAGACTGAGTAGCTTGGTTTACGCGGAAGACCAATCAAACTTCAAGACAAGAAGTTTGCACCACTTACGTAGGCCGCAGGCGCCCTCTCGAATAGCGAAAGGTGCCTCACCCTAGACACCTTCTCGAGTGGGTCTTAGCAGCCCAGCATAATTAGTAAGCGTGGTGGGTTCCGCGCTCCAGATGGAGACTCAGCTGGAAGTTAAAGGGAAGAATGACAAGGAACTTTATGAATTGGAGCTGTAAGTTAACTCTTTGACAGAGAGAGCGAGATGGTGGTGGGGGACAGCCCCCAGTGAAATCAGAGGTGAGAGCACAAAGCAATACAGTAGGCAGACTCTGGTTTTTTTGGGGGGAGATGCTCGAGAATATCCGGGTGGACTCCTGAGGCTCGATCCCGCATTTGCGTATGCCGAGCCTCCTTCCTCATGACCTTTGTCCAGAGTGGAATGCCTCCCCGGCTCCCGGCACATGATCAGTGCATGCTCAGTCACGATATCAGTGCCTGCTCAGCCACGTGATCACTGACGGCACAGTCACGTGATCAGCGCCTCTCAGTCACGTGATCACCGTATGATAAACACGTGATCAGTGAACGACCAGCCACGTGATCACTGCATGCGCGGTCAGGTGGTCAGTTCCTGATCAGCCACCTGATCAGTGCGTGCACAGTCCCCTGATCAGCGCCTGTCAGTCACTGATCACTGCCTGATAAACACGTGATCAGTGCCCGAACAGCCACGTCATCAGTGCATGCGCAGTCACGTGATCAGTGCATGATAGCCACGTGATCAGTGCGTGCACAGTCCCATGATCAGCGCCTGTCAGTCACTGATCATTGCCTGATAAACACGTGATCAGTGCATGATGAGCCATGTGATCAGTGCCCGATCAGCCACGTCATCAGTGCATGCGCAGTCACGTCATCAGTGCATGATAGCCACGTGATCAGTGCATGCTCAGTCACGTGATCTGGACTTGATCAGCCACGTGATCAGTGCCTGCAGAGTCACGTGATCAGGGCCTGCTGAGCTGCGTGATTCCTGCCGGCTCATCTGCATGACAATTGCCAGCTGAGCTGCGTGATTCCTGTCGGCTCATCTGCTTGACAATTGCCAGCTGAGCTGCGTGATTCCTGCCTGGTCACGTGCTTGATTATTGCCAGTTGAGCAGCATGATTCGTCACTGCTGAGCTCCATGCTTATTGCCTGCTGATTGCGTGGTTCGTGTCTGCTCAGCTCTTTGAGTATTGCCTCCTGAGGTCCCTGTTCGGTCGCCACCTGCCGGGACCAGCCCCAACTGATCCAGGGTATTCGAAGGAGAGATGGCCTAGGCGACTATTTATATGCTAATCAGAGATGTCAAGAATAATAGTATGAGGAGAGCTCAGTAGGAAAATTCGGTGGAGAAAAGAGACTGAGTAGCTTGGTTTACGCGGAAGACCAATCAAACTTCAAGACAAGAAGTTTGCACCACTTACGTAGGCCGCAGGCGCCCTCTCGAATAGCGAAAGGTGCCTCACCCTAGACACCTTCTCGAGTGGGTCTTAGCAGCCCAGGCATAATTAGTAAGCGTGGTGGGTTCCGCGCTCCAGATGGAGACTCAGCTGGAAGTTAAAGGGAAGAATGACAAGGAACTTTATGAATTGGAGCTGTAAGTTAACTCTTTGACAGAGAGAGCGAGATGGTGGTGGGGGACAGCCCCCAGTGAAATCAGAGGTGAGAGCACAAAGCAATACAGTAGGCAGACTCCGGTTTTTTTGGGGGGGAGATGCTCGAGAATATCCGGGTGGACTCCTGAGGCTCGATCCCGCATTTGCGTATGCCGAGCCTCCTTCCTCATGACCTTTGTCCAGAGTGGAATGCCTCCCCGGCTCCCGGCACATGATCAGTGCATGCTCAGTCACGATATCAGTTGCCTGCTCAGCCACGTGATCACTGACGGCACAGTCACGTGATCAGCGCCTCTCAGTCACGTGATCACCGTATGATAAACACGTGATCAGTGAACGACCAGCCACGTGATCACTGCATGCGCGGTCAGGTGGTCAGTTCCTGATCAGCCACCTGATCAGTGCGTGCACAGTCCCCTGATCAGCGCCTGTCAGTCACTGATCACTGCCTGATAAACACGTGATCAGTGCCCGAACAGCCACGTCATCAGTGCATGCGCAGTCACGTGATCAGTGCATGATAGCCACGTGATCAGTGCGTGCACAGTCCCATGATCAGCGCCTGTCAGTCACTGATCATTGCCTGATAAACACGTGATCAGTGCATGATGAGCCATGTGATCAGTGCCCGATCAGCCACGTCATCAGTGCATGCGCAGTCACGTCATCAGTGCATGATAGCCACGTGATCAGTGCATGCTCAGTCACGTGATCTGGACTTGATCAGCCACGTGATCAGTGCCTGCAGAGTCACGTGCTCAGGGCCTGCTGAGCTGCGTGATTCCTGCCGGCTCATCTGCATGACAATTGCCAGCTGAGCTGCGTGATTCCTGTCGGCTCATCTGCTTGACAATTGCCAGCTGAGCTGCGTGATTCCTGCCTGGTCACGTGCTTGATTATTGCCAGTTGAGCAGCATGATTCGTCACTGCTGAGCTCCATGCTTATTGCCTGCTGATTGCGTGGTTCGTGTCTGCTCAGCTCTTTGAGTATTGCCTCCTGAGGTCCCTGTTCGGTCGCCACCTGCCGGGGACCAGCCCCAACTGATCCAGGGTATTCGAAGGAGAGATGGCCTAGGCGACTATTTATATGCTAATCAGAGATGTCAAGAATAATAGTATGAGGAGAGCTCAGTAGGAAAATTCGGTGGAGAAAAGAGACTGAGTAGCTTGGTTTACGCGGAAGACCAATCAAACTTCAAGACAAGAAGTTTGCACCACTTACGTAGGCCGCAGGCGCCCTCTCGAATAGCGAAAGGTGCCTCACCCTAGACACCTTCTCGAGTGGGTCTTAGCAGCCCAGGCATAATTAGTAAGCGTGGTGGGTTCCGCGCTCCAGATGGAGACTCAGCTGGAAGTTAAAGGGAAGAATGACAAGGAACTTTATGAATTGGAGCTGTAAGTTAACTCTTTGACAGAGAGAGCGAGATGGTGGTGGGGGACAGCCCCCAGTGAAATCAGAGGTGAGAGCACAAAGCAATACAGTAGGCAGACTCCGGTTTTTTTGGGGGGGAGATGCTCGAGAATATCCGGGTGGACTCCTGAGGCTCGATCCCGCATTTGCGTATGCCGAGCCTCCTTCCTCATGACCTTTGTCCAGAGTGGAATGCCTCCCCGGCTCCCGGCACATGATCAGTGCATGCTCAGTCACGATATCAGTGCCTGCTCAGCCACGTGATCACTGACGGCACAGTCACGTGATCAGCGCCTCTCAGTCACGTGATCACCGTATGATAAACACGTGATCAGTGAACGACCAGCCACGTGATCACTGCATGCGCGGTCAGGTGGTCAGTTCCTGATCAGCCACCTGATCAGTGCGTGCACAGTCCCCTGATCAGCGCCTGTCAGTCACTGATCACTGCCTGATAAACACGTGATCAGTGCCCGAACAGCCACGTCATCAGTGCATGCGCAGTCACGTGATCAGTGCATGATAGCCACGTGATCAGTGCGTGCACAGTCCCATGATCAGCGCCTGTCAGTCACTGATCATTGCCTGATAAACACGTGATCAGTGCATGATGAGCCATGTGATCAGTGCCCGATCAGCCACGTCATCAGTGCATGCGCAGTCACGTCATCAGTGCATGATAGCCACGTGATCAGTGCATGCTCAGTCACGTGATCTGGACTTGATCAGCCACGTGATCAGTGCCTGCAGAGTCACGTGATCAGGGCCTGCTGAGCTGCGTGATTCCTGCCGGCTCATCTGCATGACAATTGCCAGCTGAGCTGCGTGATTCCTGTCGGCTCATCTGCTTGACAATTGCCAGCTGAGCTGCGTGATTCCTGCCTGGTCACGTGCTTGATTATTGCCAGTTGAGCAGCATGATTCGTCACTGCTGAGCTCCATGCTTATTGCCTGCTGATTGCGTGGTTCGTGTCTGCTCAGCTCTTTGAGTATTGCCTCCTGAGGTCCCTGTTCGGTCGCCACCTGCCGGGGACCAGCCCCAACTGATCCAGGGTATTCGAAGGAGAGATGGCCTAGGCGACTATTTATATGCTAATCAGAGATGTCAAGAATAATAGTATGAGGAGAGCTCAGTAGGAAAATTCGGTGGAGAAAAGAGACTGAGTAGCTTGGTTTACGCGGAAGACCAATCAAACTTCAAGACAAGAAGTTTGCACCACTTACGTAGGCCGCAGGCGCCCTCTCGAATAGCGAAAGGTGCCTCACCCTAGACACCTTCTCGAGTGGGTCTTAGCAGCCCAGGCATAATTAGTAAGCGTGGTGGGTTCCGCGCTCCAGATGGAGACTCAGCTGGAAGTTAAAGGGAAGAATGACAAGGAACTTTATGAATTGGAGCTGTAAGTTAACTCTTTGACAGAGAGAGCGAGATGGTGGTGGGGGACAGCCCCCAGTGAAATCAGAGGTGAGAGCACAAAGCAATACAGTAGGCAGACTCCGGTTTTTTTGGGGGGGAGATGCTCGAGAATATCCGGGTGGACTCCTGAGGCTCGATCCCGCATTTGCGTATGCCGAGCCTCCTTCCTCATGACCTTTGTCCAGAGTGGAATGCCTCCCCGGCTCCCGGCACATGATCAGTGCATGCTCAGTCACGATATCAGTGCCTGCTCAGCCACGTGATCACTGACGGCACAGTCACGTGATCAGCGCCTCTCAGTCACGTGATCACCGTATGATAAACACGTGATCAGTGAACGACCAGCCACGTGATCACTGCATGCGCGGTCAGGTGGTCAGTTCCTGATCAGCCACCTGATCAGTGCGTGCACAGTCCCCTGATCAGCGCCTGTCAGTCACTGATCACTGCCTGATAAACACGTGATCAGTGCCCGAACAGCCACGTCATCAGTGCATGCGCAGTCACGTGATCAGTGCATGATAGCCACGTGATCAGTGCGTGCACAGTCCCATGATCAGCGCCTGTCAGTCACTGATCATTGCCTGATAAACACGTGATCAGTGCATGATGAGCCATGTGATCAGTGCCCGATCAGCCACGTCATCAGTGCATGCGCAGTCACGTCATCAGTGCATGATAGCCACGTGATCAGTGCATGCTCAGTCACGTGATCTGGACTTGATCAGCCACGTGATCAGTGCCTGCAGAGTCACGTGATCAGGGCCTGCTGAGCTGCGTGATTCCTGCCGGCTCATCTGCATGACAATTGCCAGCTGAGCTGCGTGATTCCTGTCGGCTCATCTGCTTGACAATTGCCAGCTGAGCTGCGTGATTCCTGCCTGGTCACGTGCTTGATTATTGCCAGTTGAGCAGCATGATTCGTCACTGCTGAGCTCCATGCTTATTGCCTGCTGATTGCGTGGTTCGTGTCTGCTCAGCTCTTTGAGTATTGCCTCCTGAGGTCCCTGTTCGGTCGCCACCTGCCGGGGACCAGCCCCAACTGATCCAGGGTATTCGAAGGAGAGATGGCCTAGGCGACTATTTATATGCTAATCAGAGATGTCAAGAATAATAGTATGAGGAGAGCTCAGTAGGAAAATTCGGTGGAGAAAAGAGACTGAGTAGCTTGGTTTACGCGGAAGACCAATCAAACTTCAAGACAAGAAGTTTGCACCACTTACGTAGGCCGCAGGCGCCCTCTCGAATAGCGAAAGGTGCCTCACCCTAGACACCTTCTCGAGTGGGTCTTAGCAGCCCAGGCATAATTAGTAAGCGTGGTGGGTTCCGCGCTCCAGATGGAGACTCAGCTGGAAGTTAAAGGGAAGAATGACAAGGAACTTTATGAATTGGAGCTGTAAGTTAACTCTTTGACAGAGAGAGCGAGATGGTGGTGGGGGACAGCCCCCAGTGAAATCAGAGGTGAGAGCACAAAGCAATACAGTAGGCAGACTCCGGTTTTTTTGGGGGGGGAGATGCTCGAGAACATCCGGGTGGACTCCTGAGGCTCGATCCCGCATTTGCGTATGCCGAGCCTCCTTCCTCATGACCTTTGTCCAGAGTGGAATGCCTCCCCGGCTCCCGGCACATGATCAGTGCATGCTCAGTCACGATATCAGTGCCTGCTCAGCCACGTGATCACTGACGGCACAGTCACGTGATCAGCGCCTCTCAGTCACGTGATCACCGTATGATAAACACGTGATCAGTGAACGACCAGCCACGTGATCACTGCATGCGCGGTCAGGTGGTCAGTTCCTGATCAGCCACCTGATCAGTGCGTGCACAGTCCCCTGATCAGCGCCTGTCAGTCACTGATCACTGCCTGATAAACACGTGATCAGTGCCCGAACAGCCACGTCATCAGTGCATGCGCAGTCACGTGATCAGTGCATGATAGCCACGTGATCAGTGCGTGCACAGTCCCATGATCAGCGCCTGTCAGTCACTGATCATTGCCTGATAAACACGTGATCAGTGCATGATGAGCCATGTGATCAGTGCCCGATCAGCCACGTCATCAGTGCATGCGCAGTCACGTCATCAGTGCATGATAGCCACGTGATCAGTGCATGCTCAGTCACGTGATCTGGACTTGATCAGCCACGTGATCAGTGCCTGCAGAGTCACGTGATCAGGGCCTGCTGAGCTGCGTGATTCCTGCCGGCTCATCTGCATGACAATTGCCAGCTGAGCTGCGTGATTCCTGTCGGCTCATCTGCTTGACAATTGCCAGCTGAGCTGCGTGATTCCTGCCTGGTCACGTGCTTGATTATTGCCAGTTGAGCAGCATGATTCGTCACTGCTGAGCTCCATGCTTATTGCCTGCTGATTGCGTGGTTCGTGTCTGCTCAGCTCTTTGAGTATTGCCTCCTGAGGTCCCTGTTCGGTCGCCACCTGCCGGGGACCAGCCCCAACTGATCCAGGGTATTCGAAGGAGAGATGGCCTAGGCGACTATTTATATGCTAATCAGAGATGTCAAGAATAATAGTATGAGGAGAGCTCAGTAGGAAAATTCGGTGGAGAAAAGAGACTGAGTAGCTTGGTTTACGCGGAAGACCAATCAAACTTCAAGACAAGAAGTTTGCACCACTTACGTAGGCCGCAGGCGCCCTCTCGAATAGCGAAAGGTGCCTCACCCTAGACACCTTCTCGAGTGGGTCTTAGCAGCCCAGGCATAATTAGTAAGCGTGGTGGGTTCCGCGCTCCAGATGGAGACTCAGCTGGAAGTTAAAGGGAAGAATGACAAGGAACTTTATGAATTGGAGCTGTAAGTTAACTCTTTGACAGAGAGAGCGAGATGGTGGTGGGGGACAGCCCCCAGTGAAATCAGAGGTGAGAGCACAAAGCAATACAGTAGGCAGACTCCGGTTTTTTTGGGGGGGAGATGCTCGAGAACATCCGGGTGGACTCCTGAGGCTCGATCCCGCATTTGCGTATGCCGAGCCTCCTTCCTCATGACCTTTGTCCAGAGTGGAATGCCTCCCCGGCTCCCGGCACATGATCAGTGCATGCTCAGTCACGATATCAGTGCCTGCTCAGCCACGTGATCACTGACGGCACAGTCACGTGATCAGCGCCTCTCAGTCACGTGATCACCGTATGATAAACACGTGATCAGTGAACGACCAGCCACGTGATCACTGCATGCGCGGTCAGGTGGTCAGTTCCTGATCAGCCACCTGATCAGTGCGTGCACAGTCCCCTGATCAGCGCCTGTCAGTCACTGATCACTGCCTGATAAACACGTGATCAGTGCCCGAACAGCCACGTCATCAGTGCATGCGCAGTCACGTGATCAGTGCATGATAGCCACGTGATCAGTGCGTGCACAGTCCCATGATCAGCGCCTGTCAGTCACTGATCATTGCCTGATAAACACGTGATCAGTGCATGATGAGCCATGTGATCAGTGCCCGATCAGCCACGTCATCAGTGCATGCGCAGTCACGTCATCAGTGCATGATAGCCACGTGATCAGTGCATGCTCAGTCACGTGATCTGGACTTGATCAGCCACGTGATCAGTGCCTGCAGAGTCACGTGATCAGGGCCTGCTGAGCTGCGTGATTCCTGCCGGCTCATCTGCATGACAATTGCCAGCTGAGCTGCGTGATTCCTGTCGGCTCATCTGCTTGACAATTGCCAGCTGAGCTGCGTGATTCCTGCCTGGTCACGTGCTTGATTATTGCCAGTTGAGCAGCATGATTCGTCACTGCTGAGCTCCATGCTTATTGCCTGCTGATTGCGTGGTTCGTGTCTGCTCAGCTCTTTGAGTATTGCCTCCTGAGGTCCCTGTTCGGTCGCCACCTGCCGGGGACCAGCCCCAACTGATCCAGGGTATTCGAAGGAGAGATGGCCTAGGCGACTATTTATATGCTAATCAGAGATGTCAAGAATAATAGTATGAGGAGAGCTCAGTAGGAAAATTCGGTGGAGAAAAGAGACTGAGTAGCTTGGTTTACGCGGAAGACCAATCAAACTTCAAGACAAGAAGTTTGCACCACTTACGTAGGCCGCAGGCGCCCTCTCGAATAGCGAAAGGTGCCTCACCCTAGACACCTTCTCGAGTGGGTCTTAGCAGCCCAGGCATAATTAGTAAGCGTGGTGGGTTCCGCGCTCCAGATGGAGACTCAGCTGGAAGTTAAAGGGAAGAATGACAAGGAACTTTATGAATTGGAGCTGTAAGTTAACTCTTTGACAGAGAGAGCGAGATGGTGGTGGGGGACAGCCCCCAGTGAAATCAGAGGTGAGAGCACAAAGCAATACAGTAGGCAGACTCCGGTTTTTTTGGGGGGGAGATGCTCGAGAATATCCGGGTGGACTCCTGAGGCTCGATCCCGCATTTGCGTATGCCGAGCCTCCTTCCTCATGACCTTTGTCCAGAGTGGAATGCCTCCCCGGCTCCCGGCACATGATCAGTGCATGCTCAGTCACGATATCAGTGCCTGCTCAGCCACGTGATCACTGACGGCACAGTCACGTGATCAGCGCCTCTCAGTCACGTGATCACCGTATGATAAACACGTGATCAGTGAACGACCAGCCACGTGATCACTGCATGCGCGGTCAGGTGGTCAGTTCCTGATCAGCCACCTGATCAGTGCGTGCACAGTCCCCTGATCAGCGCCTGTCAGTCACTGATCACTGCCTGATAAACACGTGATCAGTGCCCGAACAGCCACGTCATCAGTGCATGCGCAGTCACGTGATCAGTGCATGATAGCCACGTGATCAGTGCGTGCACAGTCCCATGATCAGCGCCTGTCAGTCACTGATCATTGCCTGATAAACACGTGATCAGTGCATGATGAGCCATGTGATCAGTGCCCGATCAGCCACGTCATCAGTGCATGCGCAGTCACGTCATCAGTGCATGATAGCCACGTGATCAGTGCATGCTCAGTCACGTGATCTGGACTTGATCAGCCACGTGATCAGTGCCTGCAGAGTCACGTGATCAGGGCCTGCTGAGCTGCGTGATTCCTGCCGGCTCATCTGCATGACAATTGCCAGCTGAGCTGCGTGATTCCTGTCGGCTCATCTGCTTGACAATTGCCAGCTGAGCTGCGTGATTCCTGCCTGGTCACGTGCTTGATTATTGCCAGTTGAGCAGCATGATTCGTCACTGCTGAGCTCCATGCTTATTGCCTGCTGATTGCGTGGTTCGTGTCTGCTCAGCTCTTTGAGTATTGCCTCCTGAGGTCCCTGTTCGGTCGCCACCTGCCGGGGACCAGCCCCAACTGATCCAGGGTATTCGAAGGAGAGATGGCCTAGGCGACTATTTATATGCTAATCAGAGATGTCAAGAATAATAGTATGAGGAGAGCTCAGTAGGAAAATTCGGTGGAGAAAAGAGACTGAGTAGCTTGGTTTACGCGGAAGACCAATCAAACTTCAAGACAAGAAGTTTGCACCACTTACGTAGGCCGCAGGCGCCCTCTCGAATAGCGAAAGGTGCCTCACCCTAGACACCTTCTCGAGTGGGTCTTAGCAGCCCAGGCATAATTAGTAAGCGTGGTGGGTTCCGCGCTCCAGATGGAGACTCAGCTGGAAGTTAAAGGGAAGAATGACAAGGAACTTTATGAATTGGAGCTGTAAGTTAACTCTTTGACAGAGAGAGCGAGATGGTGGTGGGGGACAGCCCCCAGTGAAATCAGAGGTGAGAGCACAAAGCAATACAGTAGGCAGACTCCGGTTTTTTTTGGGGGGGAGATGCTCGAGAACATCCGGGTGGACTCCTGAGGCTCGATCCCGCATTTGCGTATGCCGAGCCTCCTTCCTCATGACCTTTGTCCAGAGTGGAATGCCTCCCCGGCTCCCGGCACATGATCAGTGCATGCTCAGTCACGATATCAGTGCCTGCTCAGCCACGTGATCACTGACGGCACAGTCACGTGATCAGCGCCTCTCAGTCACGTGATCACCGTATGATAAACACGTGATCAGTGAACGACCAGCCACGTGATCACTGCATGCGCGGTCAGGTGGTCAGTTCCTGATCAGCCACCTGATCAGTGCGTGCACAGTCCCCTGATCAGCGCCTGTCAGTCACTGATCACTGCCTGATAAACACGTGATCAGTGCCCGAACAGCCACGTCATCAGTGCATGCGCAGTCACGTGATCAGTGCATGATAGCCACGTGATCAGTGCGTGCACAGTCCCATGATCAGCGCCTGTCAGTCACTGATCATTGCCTGATAAACACGTGATCAGTGCATGATGAGCCATGTGATCAGTGCCCGATCAGCCACGTCATCAGTGCATGCGCAGTCACGTCATCAGTGCATGATAGCCACGTGATCAGTGCATGCTCAGTCACGTGATCTGGACTTGATCAGCCACGTGATCAGTGCCTGCAGAGTCACGTGATCAGGGCCTGCTGAGCTGCGTGATTCCTGCCGGCTCATCTGCATGACAATTGCCAGCTGAGCTGCGTGATTCCTGTCGGCTCATCTGCTTGACAATTGCCAGCTGAGCTGCGTGATTCCTGCCTGGTCACGTGCTTGATTATTGCCAGTTGAGCAGCATGATTCGTCACTGCTGAGCTCCATGCTTATTGCCTGCTGATTGCGTGGTTCGTGTCTGCTCAGCTCTTTGAGTATTGCCTCCTGAGGTCCCTGTTCGGTCGCCACCTGCCGGGGACCAGCCCCAACTGATCCAGGGTATTCGAAGGAGAGATGGCCTAGGCGACTATTTATATGCTAATCAGAGATGTCAAGAATAATAGTATGAGGAGAGCTCAGTAGGAAATTCGGTGGAGAAAAGAGACTGAGTAGCTTGGTTTACGCGGAAGACCAATCAAACTTCAAGACAAGAAGTTTGCACCACTTACGTAGGCCGCAGGCGCCCTCTCGAATAGCGAAAGGTGCCTCACCCTAGACACCTTCTCGAGTGGGTCTTAGCAGCCCAGGCATAATTAGTAAGCGTGGTGGGTTCCGCGCTCCAGATGGAGACTCAGCTGGAAGTTAAAGGGAAGAATGACAAGGAACTTTATGAATTGGAGCTGTAAGTTAACTCTTTGACAGAGAGAGCGAGATGGTGGTGGGGGACAGCCCCCAGTGAAATCAGAGGTGAGAGCACAAAGCAATACAGTAGGCAGACTCCGGTTTTTTGGGGGGGAGATGCTCGAGAACATCCGGGTGGACTCCTGAGGCTCGATCCCGCATTTGCGTATGCCGAGCCTCCTTCCTCATGACCTTTGTCCAGAGTGGAATGCCTCCCCGGCTCCCGGCAACATGATCAGTGCATGCTCAGTCACGATATCAGTGCCTGCTCAGCCACGTGATCACTGACGGCACAGTCACGTGATCAGCGCCTCTCAGTCACGGGATCACCGTATGATAAACACGTGATCAGTGAACGACCAGCCACGTGATCACTGCATGCGCGGTCAGGTGGTCAGTTCCTGATCAGCCACCTGATCAGTGCGTGCACAGTCCCTGATCAGCGCCTGTCAGTCACTGATCACTGCCTGATAAACACGTGATCAGTGCCCGAACAGCCACGTCATCAGTGCATGCGCAGTCACGTGATCAGTGCATGATAGCCACGTGATCAGTGCGTGCACAGTCCCATGATCAGCGCCTGTCAGTCACTGATCATTGCCTGATAAACACGTGATCAGTGCATGATGAGCCATGTGATCAGTGCCCGATCAGCCACGTCATCAGTGCATGCGGCAGTCACGTCATCAGTGCATGATAGCCACGTGATCAGTGCATGCTCAGTCACGTGATCTGGACTTGATCAGCCACGTGATCAGTGCCTGCAGAGTCACGTGATCAGGGCCTGCTGAGCTGCGTGATTCCTGCCGGCTCATCTGCATGACAATTGCCAGCTGAGCTGCGTGATTCCTGTCGGCTCATCTGCTTGACAATTGCCAGCTGAGCTGCGTGATTCCTGCCTGGTCACGTGCTTGATTATTGCCAGTTGAGCAGCATGATTCGTCACTGCTGAGCTCCATGCTTATTGCCTGCTGATTGCGTGGTTCGTGTCTGCTCAGCTCTTTGAGTATTGCCTCCTGAGGTCCCTGTTCGGTCGCCACCTGCCGGGGACCAGCCCCAACTGATCCAGGGTATTCGAAGGAGAGATGGCCTAGGCGACTATTTATATGCTAATCAGAGATGTCAAGAATAATAGTATGAGGAGAGCTCAGTAGGAAAATTCGGTGGAGAAAAGAGACTGAGTAGCTTGGTTTACGCGGAAGACCAATCAAACTTCAAGACAAGAAGTTTGCACCACTTACGTAGGCCGCAGGCGCCCTCTCGAATAGCGAAAGGTGCCTCACCCTAGACACCTTCTCGAGTGGTCTTAGCAGCCCAGGCATAATTAGTAAGCGTGGTGGGTTCCGCGCTCCAGATGGAGACTCAGCTGGAAGTTAAAGGGAAGAATGACAAGGAACTTTATGAATTGGAGCTGTAAGTTAACTCTTTGACAGAGAGAGCGAGATGGTGGTGGGGGACAGCCCCAGTGAAATCAGAGGTGAGAGCACAAAGCAATACAGTAGGCAGACTCCGGTTTTTTTGGGGGGGAGATGCTCGAGAACATCCGGGTGGACTCCTGAGGCTCGATCCCGCATTTGCGTATGCCGAGCCTCCTTCCTCATGACCTTTGTCCAGAGTGGAATGCCTCCCCGGCTCCCGGCACAGGATCAGTGCAATGCTCAGTCACGATATCAGTGCCTGCTCAGCCACGTGATCACTGACGGCACAGTCACGTGATCAGCGCCTCTCAGTCACGTGATCACCGTATGATAAACACGTGATCAGTGAACGACCAGCCACGTGATCACTGCATGCGCGGTCAGGTGGTCAGTTCCTGATCAGCCACCTGATCAGTGCGTGCACAGTCCCCTGATCAGCGCCTGTCAGTCACTGATCACTGCCTGATAAAACACGTGATCAGTGCCCGAACAGCCACGTCATCAGTGCATGCGCAGTCACGTGATCAGTGCATGATAGCCACGTGATCAGTGCGTGCACAGTCCCATGATCAGCGCCTGTCAGTCACTGATATTGCCTGATAAACACGTGATCAGTGCATGATGAGCCATGTGATCAGTGCCCGATCAGCCACGTCATCAGTGTATTGCCGCAGTGCACGTGATCAGTGCAGTAGAGAGCCTACGGTGATCAGTGCGTGGCACAGGTCCCGCATGATTCAGCTGCCCTGTTCCATGTCACTGATTATTTGCTGATAAACATGTGATCAGCTGCGATGAGTGAGCCATTGTTGCCTCAGTGCGCTGAACAGCCACGTCACAGTGCAGTGCGCAGTCTCGTGATCACGATGCATGATAAGCCACAGTGAATCAGGTGAGCATGCACAGTCGCCATGATCAGTGCCTGTCAGTCAGCTGAATCATGTCTGCCATGATAAACTAGGTGGATAAGCTTGCATCATAGAGCCAATGTGAATCAGGTGCCCGATCAGCCACGTCATCAGTGCATGCGCAGTGCACGTCATCAGTGCATGATAGCCACGTGATCAGTGCATGCTCAGTCAGGTGATCTGGACTTGATCAGCCACGTGATCAGTGCCTGCAGAGTCACGTGATCAGGGCCTGCTGAGCTGCGTGATTCCTGTCGGCTCATCTGCTTGACAATTGCCAGCTGAGCTGAGTGATTCCTGCTTGGTCACGTGCTTGATTATTGCCAGTTGAGAAGAATGATTCGTCACTGTGAGCTATGCTTAT